>NW_019174266.1:3457929-3458710 GCF_002260705.1 Seriola dumerili
GACATTTTTATGCCTTACTATACTATGATGTTTTTTGATGTTTTCATGCCTTACTATACTATGATGTTTTTTGACATTTTTATGCCTTACTATACTATGATGTTTTCATGCCTTACTATACTATGGCATTTTTTGACATTTTCATGCCTTACTATACTATGATGTTTTTTGACATTTTCATGCCTTACTATACTATGATGTTTTTTGACATTTTTATGCCTTATTATACTATGACATTTTTATGCCTTACTATACTATGATGTTTTTTGACATTTTTATGCCTTATTATACTATGATGTTTTCATGCCTTACTATACTATGGTATTTTAAGACATTTTTATGCCTTACTATACTATGATGTTTTTTGATGTTTTCATGCCTTACTATACTATGATGTTTTTTGACATTTTTATGCCTTACTATACTATGACGTTTTCATGCCTTACTATACTATGGCATTTTTTGACATTTTTATGCCTTACTATACTATGATGGTTTTTGACATTTTTACGCTTCACTGTACTATGATGTTTTCATGCCTTATTATTTGACATTTTTATGCGTTATTATATTATGACATTTTTATGCCTTACTATACTATGGCATTTTTTGACATTTTTATGCCTTACTATACTATGATGTTTTTTGACATTTTCATGCCTTACTATACTATGGCACTTTTTGACATTTTTATGCGTTATTATATTATGACATTTTTATGCCTTACTATACTATGGCATTTTTTGACATTTTTATGCCTTACTATACTATGATGTTTTTT
>NW_019174266.1:3461716-3471659 GCF_002260705.1 Seriola dumerili
TGACATTTTTACGCCTTACTATACTATGATGTTTTCATGCCTTACTATACTATGGCATTTTTTGACGTTTTTATGCCTCACTATACTATGATGTTTTTTGACATTTTTATGCCTTACTATACTATGGCATTTTTATGCCTTACTATACTATGATGTTTTTTTGACATTTTTATGCCTTACTATACTATGACATTTTTATGCCTTACTATACTATGATGTTTTCATGCCTTACTATAATATGATATTTTTTTACATTTTTATGCCTTACTATACTATGACGTTTTCATGCCTTACTATACTATGGCATTTTTTGACATTTTTATGCCTTACTATACTATGATGTTTTTTTGATGTTTTTATGCCTTATTATACTATGATGTTTTTTGACATTTTTATGCCTTACTATATTATGATGTTTTCATGACTTACTATACTATGATGTTTTTTTGATGTTTTCATGCCTTACTATATTATGATGTTTTTTGACATTTTTATGCCCTACTATACTATAACGTTTTCATGACTTACTATACTATGGCATTTTTTTACATTTTAATGCCTTACTATACTATGCTGTTTTTTGACATTTTCATGCCTTACTATACTATGACGTTTTCATGCCTTACTATACTATGGCATTTTTTGACGTTTTTATGCCTCACTATACTATGATTTTTTTTTGACATTTTTACGCTTTACTATACTATGATGTTTTCATGACTTATTTTACTATGGCATTTTTTTACATTTTAATGCCTTACTATACTATGACGTTTTCATGCCTTACTATACTATGATGTTTTTTGACATTTTTATGCCTTACTATACAATGATGTTTTCATACCTAATTATACTATGGCATGTTTCTACATTTTAATGCCTTACTATATTATGATGTTTTTTTGACATTTTCATCCCTTACTATACTATGATGTTTTTTGACATTTTTATGCCTTACTATACAATGATGTTTTCATACCTAATTATACTATGGCATGTTTCTACATTTTAATGCCTTACTATATTATGATGTTTTTTTGACATTTTCATCCCTTACTATACTATGATGTTTTTTGACATTTTTATGCCTTACTATACTATGATGTTTTCATACCTAATTATACTATGGCATGTTTTTACATTTTAATGCCTTACTATATTATGATGTTTTTTTGACATTTTCATGCCTTACTATACTATGATGTTTTTTTGATGTTTTCATGCCTTACTATATTATGATGTTTTTTGATTTTTTTGTGCCTCACTATACTATGACGTTTTCATGCCTTACTATATTATGACATTTTTTGACATTTTTATGCCTTACTATACTATGATGTTTTTTGACATTTTTATTTCTTACTATACTATGATGTTTTCATGCCTTACTATACTATGGCATTTTTTTTTACATTTTAATGCCTTACTATACTGTGCTGTTTTTTGACATTTTCATGCCTTACTATACTATGACGTTTTCATGCCTTACTATACTATGGCATTTTTTGACATTTTTATGCCTCATTATACTATGATTTTTTTTGACATTTTTATGCCTTACTATACTATGATGTTTTCATACCTAATTATACTATGGCATGTTTTTACATTTTAATGCCTTACTATATTATGATGTTTTTTTGACATTTTCATGCCTTACTATACTATGATGTTTTTTTGATGTTTTCATGCCTTACTATATTATGATGTTTTTTGATTTTTTTGTGCCTCACTATACTATGACGTTTTCATGCCTTACTATATTATGACATTTTTTGACATTTTTATGCCTTACTATACTATGATGTTTTTTGACATTTTTATTTCTTACTATACTTTGATGTTTTCATGCCTTACTATACTATGGAATTTTTTGATATTTTCATGCCTTACTATACTATGACTTTTTCATGCCTTACTATACTATGGCATTTTTTGACATTTTTATGCCTCACTATACTATGATGTTTTTTGATGTTTTCATGCCTTACTATACTATGATGTTTTTTCCACATTTTTATGCCTTACTATACTATGGCCTTTTTATGCCTTACTATACTATGATGTTTTCATGCCTTACTCTATTATGGCATTTTTTGACATTTTCATGCCTTACTATACTGTGACGTTTTCATGCCTTATTATACTATGATGTTTTTTCACAATTTTATGCCTTACTATACTATTACATTCTTGACATTTTTATACCTCATTATACTATGACGTTTTTTGACATTTTTATGACCTTCTCTACTACGATGTTTTTCTTATCTGACATTCTCATGCTTTACTATACTGTAATGGTTTTTATGCCTTACTTTATACTAAGGCATTTTTTGACATTTTTATGCTTTATATTTATTTTTTTTGCTATGGTGCTTTTTCACGTTTTTATACCTTACCCTACAATAATTGTTCCATGTGGCGACACAATTGTACTATTATATTGTTAGTTATATTGCCCCATGAGTTTGCAAGTAGTCACTCTGCTAGTATGGATTTTCTGTGGGTACCATAATGTTTTTATGCCTCAAGACTTACTGAATAAAACAACACTGAAAATGTTCTACTCAATATTCAAATTGACAATTCTTTCCTAACAGAACCATAAGAACTAATGACCAAAAGCTTGTTTTGATGTCTTTGTTTTACTTTCTTTTGGGGTCTTTCCACCCACAACCCTAGCCCAACAATCTACCAGACTCTATATTTCTGAAACAGAAAAACTGTATTTTAGCATTAGCAAATGTACATTTAAGTCTCGGACTTCTGCAGTGACTCCATCTGTATGTAAAAACAGTTTACAGCATCTGAACAAACCAAAAACTGCCACGGAGGTTTTAAATAGTGAGAATGATTGTGTTGCATCACAACACCCCAATGTAAATGCTGTAGAGCAGTTTCCAGTCTCACTCTTCATGTACACACAGAGAGAAAGATGCTAAACATGGACTGAAGGGAGATGAAGAGAAAATGCTTTTACATGACTGAAATTACCCATCATCCTTTCTGCTACGGCCTTGAAGATTGACAGGAGTTTGCCAAAAATGCAAATGATGGAAATGGTCACTGACAGCAACATGAAACATAAAAATGGATAGAAGGCCTCGGATGAGACAGGCACTCGATTCATGTAAAGCCAGCTGATTTTCTTCTTCTCCCTTTCAAAATTTATATGCACAGTTCTTATTCAAAACACACACCTGACACTGAGCAGTAATGCTGGAAACAGGACAAAATGTTTTGTTGTGACTGCGTGTCAGCTAAGACTGATGGGGATGTGATGTGATGTGATAACTGTGGACATTTTACAAAGCAAAGCCCAGATGTTTGCTGCATTGAACTCAGAAAAAACAGGGGTTCATGTGGGTTCTTTGAGAAGTCCAAAGACACCAAAAGGCACTTTAGGGTTCTTCACTGGAACAAGACTAAAGTGCAACACACACTAGCTGTGTCGTGCCACAGCGATCCGTGAAGTGAATTAGAAAAAGCTGCTGCTTTACAGGAGATGTGATGCGTGTTGATGCTGGGGAACAGGGCAGTATCTTGGCGGTGGTGCTGCTTACATGGAAACACTGGGTAGAACTATTAAGACATGTCATACACTCCTGGTGTGTGTTGCGTTGGATGATTGCAATATTCATGACACTGGCATGAATGAACAAACTGATGATTTTGCTATTCTAAGAGTCTTCAGCAGCGGTGTTATAAATGTAAAGATTTGTTTTGAGAGTGGCACTTAAGGAAAGGAAATTGAGTTATTCATATCAAAAAGGTTTGTCATGTTAAATGTGCACAGCAAATAGCTCATGGCAATACACAGGCAAGATAAAGAGATATCCTGTGTGCATTTAAAATTTTGACCTGACGGGGGCACTAGAATAAGTTCATGGAGCATCCAAAATGGAAACGCTCAACTTCTGGGGAGCTCAGAAAGTTTTGATTACAACCTGCCAAAACAAAATTAATGGTGGCCTGATGGTCTACGGTCAACCCTGTCTCAGTTAGGTTTTGAAGGAAATGTAATACAGACAGGATTACCTTTCCCTTAAACACAATGAGGAAATTATACAATGAGTTAATACATGTATGTAAAGTTGCAAAACTGTTGATATGCATGAATGTGTGTCATTTGTTTTCCACCAAAATATTTGATTTTGAAAAACTATATCCACTTGTAGTGACTACAGCCTTATTCAACGTATTTATGTTTATGTTTAGACTCTCACAGAACTTGGTTCAGGTCAGTGACAGATGACAGATTGGTGGTCTGATTTAATACAGATGTTAATAGGGACTTGAAACAGAAACCCCATCTGAATGGATAAAATAGTGTAATCTGGACTGTCTTTGCAACCACGCTCCTGACCTTATTTTAACATGGGTGCAAAACTTCTTGGCTTTAGGTTGAATATGGGTGTCTCTTAATGTAAGTTTGTTGCTCTATTTACTGTGCAGATTAACTTTTGTCGTACTGGGCAGTTATGAAGAGAAGGTAACTCCAGTGGAAAGGGCTAAAGGGAAGCTAAAGTGAAACTAGATTAGTGAGCTGCAAAAATATCAAACCTAACAAGTCAGGTGAGTCTTGAGTCATCCAATTCTCTTTTTATCTAGAGCCAGAGAAAAGGAAATCTGCCAGTAGAGTGTGAAAGCATCTAGTCTAGCAGCAAGTGTAATGCAAAGAATCTGACAGAGAACAAGAAAAATGTAAAATATCTCCACAAACTGGCAGATTTCCTTCACTGTGTCAAGGAAACAAAGATTTTCTGCAGCAGGTTGAGAGTTTCTGCTCTTTTCTATCATTCCTTTACAATCGCTTTAAAACTTGAATATCTAATTGGGAAATAAAACTGAAATATGAGTAAATTACTAAATATTAGGAGTTCCCTCCAAGAAAGAAGAGCAACAGTAGACTCTTACTGTAGTAAGATAAAAAACAAATGCATCTCAAAAAAGTTCTGATAAGATCAAGGAAAAAATTGCTGCCCAATTATGTTGCTCACGTTGTTGGATACATATTGTGTAAAACAACTGAGTTTAGTTAAACTTTACAAAGTCTGGAAGTCACAGAGCTACAAGGCTTTGCAGTGACTATTGGAAAATGTAAAAGCAAAAGCTGCGAATTGTCCTTTAAGACTCATACCTTTGACTTGTCAAGCTGGATATGTTTTGCAGCATGTGGATGTTGACAGGACTGACTATGCTAGAGCAGAGTGCTGAATGTCCTGCAGGAGAAGGGTGAATGAACTGCCCATGCCACATACCTTCCTCCTCATGAACCACCTGCTGCACCTCCTCTGGCTCTGGTTCTGGTTCAGGCTCTACCTCTGGCTCTGCTTCTACCTGGGCCTCCGCCTCAGGGGCTACTTCTACTTCTACTACCTCCTCCTGGGCTACGGGCACGCAGCATGCACCAAACCGCCGGGGGAGAGGGAGGGTGTCGGAGAAGGCCGTTAATGAAGACCACAGACATTACAGAGCCATTAGAAACCAAAAGTGAGAGATTACTTTAGTTACAGAGAGGATGGGTGTTTGAGCGAGGGATAGCGCTGCTGGAGAACAGAGAGAAAGAAACAGATGATGATGAGAGAAAATCACTTGACCTTTCACACAGAAGCCATATTTAACTGTTGAAGTGGACAACTACCTGAAGAGCAGTGGGTTTTGTGTTGACATTGTGAACATCAACACAAAATCAATACAAACCAGAGAATGGACGCCTAGAGAAGTCTCCCATTATCCTGAGATCATTGAGATGTTAGTTTTCTGTCTGTTATTCTAATAATTTTAACAAAACCTAAGGTAACAGGGTCAATAAAAGATTATTTATATATTTAGCATTAACAGTTTCAGCAGAAAGAGCAGACACAAGAGGCTAATTTCCAGAAACCAAATGGCTTGAAAAGGCCAATGTGAAAAAAAAGCTATCTAGATATACTCTATGGTAGTAATAAATATGAGCTTGTGCATGCATTTTGTCACTTAAATATATTTTGTTTAAATATATATTCTATTCCAGAAGAAAACTCAAATTACATTGAGATTCGTAATAAGTCAAATTAATAAAAACATTTAAACTAACTTTTCCAGTGTTGCTGACATGTTGCTCACTTATGAAAATAAAACAAATATATATAATGTGGTTAGCCATGGTTCAGTCGAAATGTTGGATTTTATTTTGATGGAACTAAATGTGAAGTGAGCCGCACGACACACTGTAGAAAAAGTCTACGTTCCAGGGCTGTAGTTTTTCAAATGTTACTGTGAGTGTTATTAACTTTAATTAAAAGTGTTGAAATTCTAAATAGATGCTATTTTTTCTTAGTTGATATAGATATTAATGTTTAAGTAACTTGATGTACAGAAAGACCAAACCCTCAAAAATATTCATTGAGTTATAAGTTAGTGAACTACAGCTTGACTGCTAGCTAGCTAGTAGTAAACTACAGCTTTTTACAGCTGGCTAACTTTTTTCTAAATTTATTATGATGAGACTGATTTCCCTGCGGTTGCTGTCAGTTTGCTCTTCAGTGAAGTCCCTCGTGATATTTGGATTAGTAACTCCAGTTCCATGGGAATCATCCAGGTAGCTTCCACCTCCACTGTTTAAAATACGGCCGTTGTGTGAATGAGGTCAATGACAGTTGCATTGATGCAACCTTAATAGATGACCATGTAAACATGTCACATGGCAAGAAAATAAATGCAAAAAGCTGAGAAGCTCGATCACATTTTTTCCTTGACCATGTGAATTGAAACATCACTCAGAAGAAGTCGCCCTTATCATGGAAGTGTTTGATTGACAGCTGTAGCTTTACGCCGCAGTAAATACAAAATAAATAACCTACGCTCCCTAAATTACAGATGTACATTTACTTCTGCACAAAAATGAAAAAAAGTTCTGTAATAATAGCTCTGCACCCGCACAAAAAAAGGCATTTTATATTGTGAAAATAATGCAACTGCAGATGATTAAAGAGACAATCCTGACCTACTCGACTGAGACTGACCGGTCAACTTATAAAAAAAAATGAGGTTTCATAGTATCACTTTGCTCAAAGGAAATCCTGCTAAGACTGAATTAAATCTGCGCAGACGTTGTCTATCCTGTATAATGAGCAGGTGTCAGAGTCAAACACTTCAAATAAAGGGCGACAACAAGCAGCTGACAAATTAGTGCAGTGGAAAAATGTCTTAAATATCATCTTTACCTTCCTCGTCTTCAGTGTCGGAAAGAAAGAGATGGGAGAACAGAAACAAATACAACACAGTGTCATTTAATTTCATTACATATAATATTCTCTGAGCTGACAAGTTACCATTTGTGAAATAAATTGATATAATATATGTTACCAGTGCATTTGAGACATATTTCTAAATTATTTAAAAAAAAAAAAACTGTCACAATAATGGAGAAAAGAGAAAGACAAGCAGCTCTGAAATCATGTCATGGGCGCATTTATCAAAATCACCACTGTGAGGTAACACAGCATGGAGAAGAAGGGATCTTATTTTGTCAGGTCAAATTTCATTTTCAAGTCTGTTGTGGACACAAAGCCTTTCAAAGTCAGTTACTGTGTGAGAGGTGAATCTTAAAATATAATTTTAAATAGAAATAATAATGCTCTGAAAAATAGATTAGATTTATTTAATAGATTTTATTTTAAGCATTGTATGTCATAAATTGCAGTGAAAATGAAACAGAGATTATATGCATTGTTGGGTTACTGAACAGGCCGACTGAGCACAGTAGGGGCCCATGGCCATAGGGGCCGTGGGCCGGGCCAGAGCCTCTGTATTAGGTCGTTGTTAATATTTCTTTTTGAAATAGTTAAAAGACACAAAACAACTACAAAGAGACAAAAAATGAAATAAAAGACACAGAAGAAGATGAAAAATGATCACAAACAAACTGAAAACAGCCATGTAAAATGACTTTAAAAAGACATAAAACAAGCAAAAAGAAAATCAGAATGACTACAAAGAGACGAAAAATGACCGTTAATAAATATGAAATGACCATAAATAGACAGAGAACGACAACAAAGAGACTCAAAATGACCAAAAAGCAATACAAAACAACTAGAAAGACACATAAAATAACCCTAAAGAGACAAAACAAAGAGACGCAGAACTACTACAAAGAGTGACCAACACAAAACACAAAGTTTCAGTCTTCAGGCCTTTTACATGTCTGTGCCCAGGGGCCCATTTTCTCATAAGCCGTCCATGCGTTGTGTGTTTGTTGTGTAGAACTTACAATAACTGAAACAAACACGTCTGAACGGTCGTCACTTACCCTCATACCTGAAATACAAAAAAAAAGACATTCAGAAGTCATGAATAAAATCCTTCTGACTCATCTGCAGCAGCTTGTTTTAATTTGATCTAGTCAAACACATCAGACAGTGTGTGAAGTTACTGACAGTGTGGGATTCACTTACACTTCCTCAGTGTCAGACATGGTGACAGCAGACTTCACACCTGAGGAGAAAGACAAAGGACTGATGAGTTGACAGGGTTGAAATAGCAGCAGAGCGACTGTGCTGATATGAAAAGATTAGTAGAGTACAGTAGAGTAGAGTAGTAGGGTTTGATCCCCTCAGAGACATCGGTCTTCCTGCAGAAATACCAAACTTCTCCTGCTCCAGTCACACTTTATTTTTATGAAAACTTCATTTCTTTCATTGAAGGTAAAAGCTACAAGACTGTGCACACCTGGACGAATAGATTGCACTTATAAGAGAATAAGTGCAATCTATTTGTCCAGAGTTAGATGAGAGTAACCGCAGTAAAGCTACAGTTAGCTTAGCATAAAGGCCGGAAACAGGTAGCATGGCTCTGCCTGGAGGAAACAAAATCCTTCCTACCAGCACCTTCACTAATTAACACGTTAAAGTTCACTAATTAACATGTTATATAATGGGATTATTTTGTACAGAAACAAAAGCATAAAAAATTTAATTTGGGGTTTCAAGGGGAGTTACATGCTGTTTCTGCTGGTTGCCTGGCAACATCAAGGTGACAACAAGACTCAATAGTAAATTATTATAGAATATACAATGTGTTAATTAGTGAGCTTTAGCTGGTAGGTGGATGTTTTTAACTTCCCAGAGGTGAAGTATTTACTGAGGCACTCAGTACAAATTTGAGGTTGAAATGATTAGTCAATGGATTGATTAGCTGATTGACAGAAAATTAATTGTCAACTACTTTGATAATAGTTTAAGTCATTTAACCATTAGAACCATCTAGAAATTCAAATGAGATTTGTTCACACAAAAGGCCTGTGATATCACCCACTCATTCTCTACTCCCTATAATACACACTAACTGGTTTCCTCAAGTCGATTCAGATGTTCAGACATTTGACTTCATCGCTGACGGATGGGGAGTCACACAACTGTAACTTTGCATCTATAAATTATGATATATGTAGAATTTTTTGGGATTCAGAATTCAGATATTCAATTATCATGGCTATGGGTAAATATGAGTTTGTTTTTGTTTTTTCTTTTACAGTGCTGTGAGCACCACAAACAAAAAATCCATTCACCTCCATTGTATTGGAGTTGAGACAGAAACCTCAGCTAATTGAATCAAACCAAAACTAGTTGCATGATCAGATATCACTACAGCTAAGTGAAAAAATTACAAAAATCATTTAAGCCTTGAATGTGACACATTCAATCAATTACACTGTTAGACTTCAAGCACACAGGGCAAACGTATTTCACTGTTTGTGCAGACAGCTCATTAAGTCTTGCTTGATTTGAGCTGAAACCTTCTTTCCTGGAATCAACAACAGCTTTCACAGTTCATAGAGAATGCCAAACTCTGGTCTCATATATGGGAAATACCCCTCTAATCAGCTGAAGTGGCACCGTGAAGCTCTGCTGAAGTCCCAGCATCACTGCCAATTAAGTCCAAAGGGGGGGGGGGG
>NW_019174266.1:3471684-3594732 GCF_002260705.1 Seriola dumerili
ACTACTATACTATTTGATGGCGTTTTTTTGATGTTTTCATGCCTTACTTATACTATTCATGTTTTTGACATTTTTATGCCTTATTATACTTATGATGTTTTTTTCATGCCTTCTATTACGATTGTCCATTTTTAAGACATTTTATTGCCCCACACTATACTATTGATGTTTTTATTTTTTGATTTTTTTCGATGCCCTACTATACACTATGGCATTTTTTTTTGACATTTTATGCCTTACTTATACCTATGATGTTTTTTCTGACATGACGCCTTACTATACTTTATGATCGTGGTTTTTCATGCCTTACTTTACTATTTGAACAATTTTTCTGGACATTTTATGCCTTACCTATACAATGTTATGTTTTTGTGACGTTTTTATCCTTACTATACTATTGATGTTTTGTGATTTGTTTCATGCCTTACTATACTATTGATGTTTTATGACATTTTTATGCCCTTACTTATAACTATTTTGTTTCTTTGACATTTTTATGTCTTACTTATTCTATTGATGTTTTTGTCACCCACCGATGTTTTTTTATTTATGCCGTACTACTAAACTATTGATGGTTTTGACATTTTTACACCTTACTATACTATGATTGTTTTCAATGCCTTACCGTATACTATGGCATTTTTTTTGACATTTTTTATGCCTTACTAACTATGATGTTTTCATGCCATACGTATACTATGGCAATTTTTTTGACGTTTTTATGCCCTCACTATACTATTGATGTTTTTGACATTTTTTATGCCTTCTTAACTACACTATGGCATTTTTATGCCTTTACTATTCTAGGATGTTTTTTTGACATTTTATGCCTTACTATAACTATGACATTTTTATGCCTATATTTACTATGATGTTTTCATGCCCTTACTATAATATGATATTCTTCTTCTTTTTTACATTTTATGTTTTTTGTGTTGGGTTTTATTTTTTACATTTTTATTGCCTTACTATACAGTTGATGTTTTTTGACTTTTTATGCCTTATATATACTATGGTGTTGTTCATGCCTTTACTCATACTATTGGCATTTTTGACATTTTTTTATGCCTTACTATACAGATGATGTTTTTGACAATTTTTATGCCTATTTATACTATGACATTTTTATGTGTGCCTATGCTATACTATGGGCATTTTTTTTGACATTTTTTATGCCTACCTATTTACTATGATGGTTTTTTTGACTATTTTCTATTGCCTTATTAGTGTTTTACTATGGGAATGTTTTCATTGCCTCACTTATTTAAAAATTTACTGCATTTTAAGACATTTTTTTTTTATGCCTACTATACTATGATGTTTTTTGACCATAAATTTTCATGCCTGACCTATACTATGATGTTTTTGACATTTTTTTATTTTGCCTTATAATACATGATGTTTTTATGCCTACGTATTACTATGATGTTTTCATAGCCCTTACTTATAAATATGATATTTTTTTACATTGTATGCCTTACTATTACTATGATGGTTTTTGTTTGAACATTTTTGATGCCTTTTTACTTATACTATGTTGTTTTCATTCCTTACGTATACTATGGCATTTTGACAATTTTTATGCCCTACTATACTATGATGGTTTTTTGGACATTTTTATGCCTTATTATACTTTACTATGACATTTTCATGCCTTTACGTATTTACTATGGCATTTTTTGACATTTTTATGCCTGACTATACTATGACTGTTTTTGACATTTTTTGACAGCCCTTTATTACTATTGATGTTTTCATGGCCTTTACTATTGAAACATTTTGACATTATGCCTTACTATTTACAATGATGTTTTTTGACGTTTTTTATGCCTTACATACTATGATGTTTTTTGATGGTTTTCATGCCGTTTTTAACCTAATTTTTAATACTATGATGTTTTTTATGACATTTTTTATACTGCCTTTTACTATACTATTTGTTTCTTGACATTTTCATGCCTTACCTATACTATGCATTTTTTTTTTTAACATTTTTTTATGCATGCCAACCTACTATTACTATGATGTTTTTCATTGCCATACTACACTATGGCATTTTTTGACGTTTTTATGCCTCACTATACTAATGATGCTTTGACATTTTTACTTTGCCTACCCTACACTTATTGGCAATTTTTATGCCCTGTTTTACTAAACTATGATGTTTTCTTTTGACCATTTTTATGCCTTACTATACAGTGACATTTTTTTTATGCCTTACGTATACTATGATGTTTTCATCCTTACTCATAACTATGATATTTTTTTTTTACCATTTTTATTCCTACTATACTAGATGTTTTTTGTTTTTGACTTTTTTTATGCCTTACTATTACTATTGGTGTTTTCATGCCTTACCTTACTTATGGAATTTTTTTTTGACATTTTTATGCCTTACTATACTATGATGTTTTTTGAACATTTTATTGCCTTATTATACTATGAACATTTTAGCCTTGCTTATACATATGGCAAATTTTTTGACATTTTTTTATGCCTTACTATACTAACATGATGTTTTTTTTTGACATTTTTAAATGCTCTTATTATTATATGATGTTTTACATGCCTCCACTATTACTACGGCATTTTTAAGACATTTTCTTATGCCTACTATTACTATGATGTTTTTCTTTGACATTTGTGCATGCCCCTTACCCTATTACTGATGATGTTTTATTTTGACAAATTTTTATGCCTATTATACTATGATGTTTTTATTGCCACTTAAAACTATACTATGATTTTTGTTTCAATGCCTTACTAATAATATTGAATTTTTTACATGTTTTATGCTCTTACTATATATGATGTTTTTTGACATTTTTATGCCTTACTGATTTACATGGTGTTTTTTCATGCCTTACTTTATACTATACGGCATTTTTTGACATTTTTTATGCCTTACTTATATACCCTATTTGTATGTGTTTTTGGACATTTTTTATTGCTTATTACTTATGACTCATTTCTCTCATGCCTACTATACTATGCATTTTTGACATTCTTTATGTGCCTACATACCTATGATGGATTTTTTTTGACATTTTTATGCCCTTATTTATTACTATTGATGTTTTCCAGCCTTACTATTACTATGGCATTTATTTTTAAGGACATTTTTTATTGCCTTACTATTACTATGATGTTTTTTGACATATTTTCATCCTTACTATACTATGATGTTTTTTGACATTTTTTATGCCTACTTATACTATGATCGCTGCCTTTTTGACATTTTTACGCTTTACTATACTATTGATGTTTTTTGACATTTTTTTTTATGCCGTTACTATACCTATGACGTTTCTATGGCCTTACTAATACTATGGCATTTTTGACATTTTTTATGCCTTACTATTACCTATGATGTTGTTGTTTGACAATTTTTTATGCCCCTTACTATACTATGATGTTTTCATTAGTGCCTGACTTTTACTAAATGGCATTTTTTTGATCCATTTTCATGCCTTACTATACTATTGATGTTCGTTTTTGATATTTTTACGCTTCACTGTACTATGAATGTTTTCATATGCCTTTATATATACTATCGCAATTTTTTACATTTTTATGCAGCCTTACATATACTAGTTGAGTTTTTTTTTTGACATTTTTATGCTTACCATACTATCGGTTTTTTCAATGCCTTACTATTACTATGGCATTTTTTTTGACATTTAATGCCTTACTATTTTACTATGATGTTTTTTTACATTTTGACGCCTGTACTATACTATGACAAATTTTTCTTGACATTTTTATGCCTTACTACAATGATGTTTTTGACGTTTTTATGCCTATACGTATACTATGATGTTTTGATCTCTGATTTTTCAATGACTTACTGCTATTACTATGATGTTTGTTTTGTATGACATTTTTATGCCTTACTATTACTATGCATCATGTTTTTTTTGACATTGTTTTATGGCCTTACTATACTATGGTGTTTTTCAATCCCGTTTAACTATACTATGGCATTTTTTTTGAATTTTATGCACTTACTAGTACTATTGATGTTTTTTTTGACATTTTTATTTGCCCTTATATAACTATTGGACATTTTTCATGCCTACTATACTATGCATTTTTTGACATTTTTATGCCTTACTCATATACTATGGATGATTTTTTGACATTTTTAATTCTATGCCTTATCTTATACATATGACGTTTTTTATGCCTTATGTATACTATGGCATTTTTTGACATTTTTTTATCTTGCCTTACTATACTATATGAATTGCCTGTTTTGACATTCATTTTTACGCTTTACAATACCTACTGATGTTTTTTTGAACATTTTTTATGCCTTACTTATTACTAGGACGTTTTCATGCCTTACCTATACTATGGCCAATTTTTTTGACATTTTATGGCCTTTTTACTATACCTATGATGGTTTTTTGGACATTTCTTATGCCCTTACTTTACCTATACTATTGAATGTTTTCATGCCTTACTTTACTTATGCATTTTTTGACATTTTTATTCTGCCTACTATACTATGATGGGCCTTTTGATATTTTTTACGCCTTCACTGCTACTATTGATGTTTTCGATGCCTTAATCTATACCATTGCATTTTTTACATTTTTATGCCTTACTATACTATTTGATGGTTTTTTGACATTTTATCCTACTAGTTACTATGATGTTGTTTTTGACTGTTTTTTATGCCTTATATAATTACTTATGATGTTTGTTTTTTTTTGACATTTTTATGCCTTACTATATATATGATTTTGTTTTCATGACTACATATACTACTTTGATGTTTTTTTTGATGTTTTCATGCCTTTACGTATCATTATGTGATGGTTTTTTGACATTTTATGCCCTACGTTATACTATAAACGTTTTCATGATACTTAACTATACCTATGGCATTTTTTCTTTACATTTTATATGCTACTTATACATGCTGTTTTTTGACATTTTCATGCCTTACTCATACTACATATACGTTTTTTCATGCGCTTACATACTATGGCATTTTTTGACGGTTTTTTTTATTGGCGCGTGCACTATACTATGATTTTTTTTTTGACATGTTACGCTTTACGTATACTATGATGTTTTTCATGGACTTATTTTTACTATTGGAACAGTTTTTTTACAATTTTTTTAATGCCTTTACTATACTATGGACGTTTTTTCATGCTTAATGTATACTATTGATTGTTTTTTGACATTTTTTTATGCCTTACCTTATTTACATTATGACTTTTTCATTGCCTTTTACCATTTACTAAATGGGCCTATTTTTTTGGACATTTTTATTACCTTTTACTATACTAGATATTTTTTGAACATTTTTTATTCGCTTACTATTACTATGATTTTTTCCCATGCCTTACATACCCTCTATGGCAAATTTTTTTTTTTATTTTTAATGCCATTACTATACTGCTGCTGTTTTTTTTGACATTTTCATGCCTTTACTAACTATGACGTTTCAATGCCTTTACTATACTATGGCATAATTTTTGACATTTTTATGCTCCTACATTCCCATTATACTATGATTTTTTTTGACATATTTTATGCCTTACTATACTATGATGGTTTTTCATACTAATATATACTATGGCATGTTTTAACATATTTTTTAATTTGGCACGACAAACGTTACTATTATTATGATTGTTTTTTTTTGACACCCATTTTCATTGCCTTACAACCGATACTATGATGTTTTCCTTTTTTTTGGGGATGTTTTTCATGCCTTACCTATATTATTGATGTTTTTTTTGATTTTTTATTTTGTGCCATCACTATACTATGACGTTTTTCCTATGCTCTTACTATATTATGAACAATTGTTTTTTGACATTTTTATGGCCTTACTATACATATGATGTTTTTTGACATTTTTATTTTCTACTTTATTACTGATATGTTTTCATTGCCTTTACACTCATCTACTATGGCATTTTCTGACCATTTTATGCCTTACTATGACACTATTGATTTTCATTGCCTTTACTATACTTTATGGCAAATTTTTTGACGGTCTTTTTCATGCCTTACGTATACTAGATGTTTTTATGTGTGTTTCATGCGCTTACTATACTTATGGCATTTTTTGATCATTTTTATGGCACTTACTTATTACTATTGATGTTTCATGGCCTTACATATACTTATGACTTTTTCCATCCTTACTATTACTATGGCAATTTTTACATTTTTATTGCCTCACTATACTTATTGAATGTTTTTTTTGATGTTTTCATGCCTACATATACTATGATGTTTTTTCCCACGTATTTTTATGCCTTACATACTATGGCCTTTTTTATTGCCTTACATATACTATGATGTTTTTTTTCATGGGCCTTACTCCTATTATGGCATTTTTTTTTTGACATGTTTCATGCCTTACTATTTAAGCTGTGAACGTTTTTCATGCCTTATTATACTATGATTTTTTTTCACAATATTTTATGCCCTTACTAATTTACTATTTACATTTTTACCATTCTTTGACATTTTTTATACCCTCATTATTAAACTATGAGTTTATTTTTTTTTGACATTTTTTATAAACCATTCTCTACTACGCAGTTTTTTCTTTATCTGAAGATTCTCATGCCTTTACTATACTGTAATGGTTTTTAATGCCTTACTTCTTGTAATTACTAAGGCCATTTTTGACATTTTTATGGCCTTTATATTTATTTTTTTTGCTTATGGGGTGCTTTTTCACGTTTTTTATACCTTAACCCTACAATAATGGTCCAAAGGTGGCGAACACAATTGGTATTGTTACTATATAATATTGGTTTAGTTTATATGCCCCATGAAGTTTGCAAGTTAGTCACTCTGCTAGTATGGATTTTTCTGTGGGTACCCATTAATGTTTTTATGCCTCAAAGACTTACTGAATAAAACAAACACTGAAAATGTTCTAACTCCAATATGTAAATGGGACCAATTCTTTACCTAAAGCCAGAACCATAATAAGAACCTAAGGACCAAAAGCTTGTTTTTTGCATGTCTTTGTTTTACTTTCTGTTTGGGCCCCAAAACCCACAACCCTACCGCCCCAACAAAATCTAACAGAGCTCTATATTTCTGAAACAGGGAAAAACTGTTTATTTTAGCATTAAGCAAATGTCATTTAAGTTTCTTTCGGACTTCATGCAGTGACTCCAATCTGTATGTAAAAACAGTTTACAGCATCTAACAAACCAAAAAACTGCACGGAGGGTTTTTTATTAAATAGGGTGAGAATGATTGTGTTTGCCATCACAACACGAACCCAAATGTAAATGCTGTAGAGCAGTTTCCATCGTCTCACTCTTTCATGTACCACACACGAGAGAAAAGATGCTAAACATGGACTTGAAGGGAGATTGAAGAAGGAAAAATGGCTTTTACATGACTGAAATTTACCCATCATCCTTTCTTGCATATCGGCCTTTTGAAGATCTGACAGAGTCTTGCCAAAAATGCAAATGATGGGAAATGGTTTCACTGACAGCAACATGAAACATAAAAATGGAATAGAATGGCCTCGGATGAGACAGGCACTCGATTCATGTAAAGCCAGCTGATTTCTTCTTCTCCCTTTTTCAAAATTATATGCACAGTTCTTATCAAAACACACACCTGACACTGAGCAGTTAATGCTGGAAACTATGACAAAATGTTCTTGTTGTGACTGCCTGTCATGGCTAACGGGACTGATTGATGGGGTGGATGTGATGTGATAACTGAGTTGGACCATTTTTTTACAAAGCAAAGCCCAGAGTTTGCTGCATTGAAACTCAGAAAAAAAACAGGGGGGTGTCATGTTGGGTTCTTTGAGAAAGGGAGAAGTCCAAAGGACACCAAAAGGCACTTTAGGGTTCTTCAACATGGAACAAGACTCTAAAGGTTTTGCAACACACACACTAGCTGGGGTCGTTAGCCACAGCGCAATCCGTGAAGTTGGAATTAGAAAAAAGAGCTTGCTGCTTTACAGGAGAGATGTTTGTGATTGCGTGTGTGGATGCTGGAACAGGGGCCAGTAACTTGGCGGTGTGAGTGCCGTGGCTTTACATTGAAAACACGTGGGTTTAGAACTATTAAGGACATGTCATACACTCAAATGGTGTGTGTTGCGTTGTGGATGAATTGCTAACTATTCATTGACACTTGGCATGAATTGAACAAACTGATGATTTTGCTTATTCTAAGAGTTTCTTCAGCAAGCGCGGAAGGTGTTATTAAATTAAAGATTTGTTTTGAGAGTGGCACTCTTAAAGGAAAAGGCAAATTGAGTTATTTCATATCAAAAAGGTTTGTTCATTGTTTTAAATTCACAGCCAAAATAGCTTCATTGGCCAAATAATACCACAGGGCAAATAAAGAGATATCCTGTGTGCCAATTTTAAAAATTTTTGACCTGACGGGGGGGGCCCCAACTAGAATAAGTCCATGGAGGCATCCAAAAATGGAAACGCCTCAACCTTTCTGGGGAAGCTCAGAAAGTTTTTTGATACAACTGCCAAAACAAAAAATTAAATGTGCGCGCCTGATGGTCTACCGGTTCAACCCTGCTCAGTAGGTTTTGAAGAAATTGTAATACAAGACAGAGTTAATTTACCTTTCCCTTAAACACCAATGAGGAAATTTATTACAAGAGTTATACATTTGTACTGTAAAAGTTTTGCAAAATGTTGATAGCATGAATGGTGTTCATTTTGTTTTCCACCAAAATATTTGATTTTTTTGAAAAAACTATATCCAACCTTGTAGTGACTACACGACCTTATTCAAACGTAACTTTATGTTATATGTGTTTAGACTCTCACAGAACTTGCCGTTGGTTTTCAGGTCAGTGACAGAATGACAGATTGGTTGGTCTGATTTTTTTAATACAGATGTAATAGGGAACTTTTGAAACAGAAACCCTCATCTGAATGCGATAAGATAAAATAGTGTTAATCTGGACTGTCTTTGCAACCACTGCTACTGACCTTATTTTTAACATGGGTGCAAAACTTCTTCTAGGGCTTTAGGTTGAATCTATCGGTCTTGTCTCTTTAATCCGTAAGTTTGTTGCTCTATTTACTGTCCAGATTAACTTTTGTCGTACGTACTGGGCAGTTATGCAAGAGAAGGGTAACCCAGTGGGAAAGGGCACTAAAGGGTAAGCTAAAGTGAAACTAGATTAGTGAGCTGCAAAAAATATCAAAACCTAACAAAAAGTCAGGTGAGTCATTGGAGTCATCCCAATTCTTCCCTTTTTTATCTAGAGCCAGAGAAAAAGAAAATCCTGCCGTAGCTCTAGGGTAGAGTGGTGGAAAGGCATCTAGTCTAGCAGCAAGGTGTTAATGCAAAAGAATCTGACAGAGAACAAGAAACAAATGTTTAAAATATCTCCACAAACTGGCCAGATTTCCTTCACTGTGTCAAGGAAACAAAGATTTTCTGCAAGCAGGTTGAAGAGTTTCTGCTCTATTTTCTTCTATCATTCCTTTACAATCGACTTTTAAAACTTGAATATCTAATTGGGAAAATTTAAAAACTGAAATCAATTGAGGTAAATTCAACATAAATACTTATCTAGGGGATTCCCTCCAAGAAAGAAGAGCAAACAGCTATAGGACTCTTACTGTTAGTAAGATAAAAAACAAATGCATCTCAAAAAAGTGCTGGTTGAGAAGATCAAGCAAAAAATTGCGCCCAATTATGTTGCTCACGTTGGTTTGATACATACTTCGTGTAAAACAACTGGAGTTTTAGTTCAAACTTTTACAAAGTCTGGAAGTCACAGAGCTACAAGGCTTTGCAGTGACCTATTACGGAAATGTGAAAAGCAAAGTCCTGGCCGAACTTTGTCCTGTTAAGACTCATACCTATACCTTTGTCGTCAAGGCTGGATTATGTTTTTGCCAGCGCATCGTGGATGTTGACAGGACTTGACTATGCTAGAAGCAAGGAGTGCTGAAGTCCTGCAGAAAGGGTTGAAATGAAACTGCCCATGCCACATACCTTCCTCCTCATGAACCACCTGCTGCACCTCCTCTGGCTCTGGTTCTGGTTCAGGCTCTACCTCTGGCCTTGCTTCTACCTGCGGCCTCCGGTGCCTCAGGGCTACTTACTACTTTCGTACTACCTCCTCCTGGGCCCGGGCACGCAGCATGCACCAAAAACCCCCGGGGGGAAGAGGGCGAGTGTGTCGTGGAGAAGCCGTTAATGAAGACACACAAGACATTTACCAGAGCCATTAGAAAACCAAAAGGTGAGAGATTACTTTAGTTACAGAGAGGAATGGGGTGTTTGAGCGAGGGATAAGCGCTGACTGTGAGAACAGAGAGAAAAGAAACAAGATATGAATGAGAGAAAAATCACTTCTGACCTTTCACCCACAGAAGCCATAATTTAACTGTTGAAGCTGGACAACTACTGAAAGAGCAGTGGGTTTTGTGTTGACATTTTGTGAACATCAACCACAAAAATCAATACAAACCAGAGGAATGGCGCCTAGAGGAAGTCTCCCATTTATCCTGAGCGATCATTGAAGATGGTTAGTTTTCTGGTCTGTTATTTTTCTAAATTAATTTAACAAAACCTAAGGGTAACAGGCAATAAAAGATTATTTATTATATTTAGCATTAAACAGTTCAGCCAGGAAGAGCACAGAACACAAGAGGCTGTTAATTTCCAGAAAACAAAATGGCTTTTGAAAAGCCAATGTGAAAAAAAAAGCTATCGATATAACTCTATGGTCTTAATAAATATGAGCTTGCTGGCGATGCCATTTTTCACTTAAATTGATTTTGGGTTTAAATATATATTTCTATTTCCCAGAAGGAAAACTTTCCTGCAAATTACATTGAGGCAGTTGAGATTCGTAATAAGTCAAAATTAATAAAAACACTTAAACTAACTTTCACCAGTGTTGCTGACATGTTGCTCAACTTATGAAAATAAAACAAATTATATATAATGTGGTTAGCCCATGGTTCAGTCGAAATGTTTATGGATTTTATTTTGATGGAACTAAATGTTGAAGTGAGCCGCACGACACACTGCGTCTATGAAAGGCTGTCAAGTTCTACGGTTCCAGGCGGCTTGTAGTTTTGTTCAAATGTTTACTGTGAGTGTTATTGAACTTTAAATAAAAGTAGGTGTTTGAAAGTTCTAAAGTAGATGCTATTTTTTCTTAGTTGATATAGATAGTTTAATGTTTAAGTAACTTGATTCTACAGAAGAGCCAAACCCTCAAAAATATCTCATTGAGTCTATAAGTTAGTGAACCAACAGCTTGACTGCGTAGCTAGCTAGATAGTAAACTACAGCTTTTACAGCTGGCCTAACTTTTTTTCTAAAATTTATTATGTATGAGAGCTATTTCCCCTGCGGGTTGTGTGCTTGTTGCTTCGTCAGGTTTTGCTCTTCAGTGAAAGTCCCTCGGTGATATTTGGAATTAAGTAACTCAGTTCCATTGGGAATCATCCAGGTAGCCTTCCACCCTCCACCTCCGTTTACAAATGAACGGCCGTATGTGTGAATAGGTCTAATGACAGTTGCCATTGATTGGCAACCTTAATTAATGACCATGTAAACATGTTCACCATTGGCAAGAAAATAAATCCAAAAAGCTGAGAATAAGCTGTCGTGATCACATTTTTTCCGTCTTGACCATGTGGATTGAAACATCACTCAGAAGAAGTCGCCCTTATATGGAGAGTGTGTTGGATTGACAGCTTGTAGCTTTACCGCCAGCAGTAGTAATTACAACATAAATAACCTACGGCTCCCACTTAAATTACAGATGTAATTTACTCTCTGCACAAAAAATGAAAAAAAGTTCTGTAATAATAGCTCTTGCACACCAGCCACAAAAAAAGGCATTTTATATTGTGACAAATAATGCAACTTGCCAGATTGATTAAAGAGACAATCCTGACTCTACGGTCGACTGAGACTGAGCGGTCAACTTATAAAAAAAAATGATGGGTTCATAGTATCAACTTTGCCTCAAAAGCAAATCCTGCTAAGACTGAATTAAATCTGCCGCAGACTTGTGCGGAGTCTAGTGATATCTACCACCAAACAGCACTGCCATCTACGCCCATATCCTGCTATAATGAAGCAGGTGTCAGAGTCAAACACTTCAATAAAGGGCGACAACAAGCAGCCTGACAAAATATATTAGTGCAGTGGAAAAATGTCTTAAATATCATCTTTACCTTTCCTCGTCTTCAGTGTCGGAACAGAAAGAGATGGGAGAACAGAAACAAATACAACACGAGTGCTTCATTTAATTTCATTACATGATAATATTTCTCTGAAGCTGACAAGCTTACCATTTGTTGAACATAAATTGAAGATAATATATGTTATTACCAGTGCGATGAGGACATATTTTCTAAATTAATTTTAAAAAAAAAAAAAACTGTCGACAATAATCGAGAAAAGAGAAAGACAAGCAGCTCTCGAAAATCATGTCATGGCGCGCATTTATCAAAATCACCACTGTGAGTTAACCACAGCATGGAGGAAGAAGGGCATTCTTATTTTGTCAGGTCAAAGTTTTCATTTCAAGTCTGTTGTGACACAAAGCCTTTCAAAGTCAGTTATGTGTGAGAGGTGAATCTTAAAATATAATTTTAAATAGAAATAATAATGCTCTAAAAATAGATTAGATTTTATTTAATTATATTTTATTTTAAGCATTGTAATGTCATAAATTGCAAGTGCAAAAGAAAACAGAGAAATTATATGCATGTTGGGTACTGAACAGCCCGACTGAGCACGAGTAGGGGCCCATGGCCCAATAGGGGCCGTGGGCCGGGCCAGAGCCTCTTATTAGGTCAGTTGTTAAGTATTTCTTTTTGAACATAGTCTAAAAGACACAAAACAACTACAGAAGAGGACAAAAATGAATACAAAGACACAGAAAGAAATGAAAAATGATCAACAAACAAACTGAAAACAGCCCATGTAAAAATGACTCTTAAAAGACATAAAACAAGCAAAAAGAAAATCAGAATTGACTACAAAAGACGTACAAATAATGACCGTTAATAAATATGAAATGACCATAAATAGCCAGAAGAACGACAACAAAGGAGACCTCAAAATGACCCAAAAAGCAATACATAAAACAACTAGAAAGACACATAAATAACCCTAAAGAGACAAAACAAAGAGACGCAGAACCTACTAACAAAGAGGTGACCAACACAAACACAAAGTTTTCAGTCTTTCAAGGCCTTTTACATGTCTGTGCCCAGGGGCCCATTTTCTCATAAGGCGTCCATGCGTTTTGTGCTTTGTTTGTGTAGAACTTACAATATTCTGAAAACAAAACACGTCTGAACGGTGTCAACTTACCCTCAATACCTGAATGACCAAAAAAAGACATTCAGAAGTCATGAGATAAAATCCTTCTGACTTCATCTGCAGCAGCTTCGTTTTAATTTGATCTAGGTCAAACAACATCAGACAGTGTGTTGCACAGTTACTGACCAGTGTGGAGTTCAACTACACTTCCTCATGTGTAGACATTTGTGACAGGGGCAGACTTCACACTACCTGAGGGAAAGACAAAGGACTGATGATTGACAGGGTTGAATAGCAGCAGAGCGGACTGTGCTGATATGAAAAGATTAGTAGAGTCACAGTAGAGTGAGAGTAGTTAGGTTTTTGATCCCCTCAGAGACACATCGGTCTTCCTGGGGCAGAAAATACAAACTTATCTCCTGCTCCAGTCACACTTTATTTTTATTGAAAACTTACCATTTCTTTCATGAAGGTAAAAGTTACCAACAGACTGTGTCACAACTGGACGATAGATTGCACATATATAAGAGAATAAGTGCAATCCTATTTGTCCAAGAGCTAGTGAGAGTGAACCGCAGTAAAGCTACAGTTAGCTAGCATAAAGGCCAGGAAACAGGGCTAAGATGGCTCTGCCTGGAGGAAACAAAATCCTTTCCTTACAACACCTTCACTAATTAAACACGTTTAAAGTTTCAGCTAATTAAACATAGTTATATAATGCGGATTATGTTTGTACAGAAACAAAAGCAATAAAAAATTTAATTTCGGGGTTCACGACGGGGAGTTTACATGCTGTTCTTCTGCTGGTTTGCTGGCAACATTCAAGGTGACACAAGACTCATAGTAAAATTATTATAGAATCAATACAATGGTTTCAATTAGTGGCTTTAGCTGGTAGGTGGATGTTTTTAACTTCCCAGAGGTGAAGTTATTTACTGAAGGGCACTCAGTACAAATTTTGAGGTTGAAATGATTAGTCAATGGATTGATTAGCTGCATTGACAGAAGAATTAATGTCAACTACTTTGATAATAGTTTAAGTCATTTAACCCATATGAAACCATCTAGAAATTTCAAATGAGATTGTTACACACACAACGCGCCTCGCTGACTACTCACCCACTCATTCTCTACTCCCCTATAAGTACAACACTAACTGTTTCCCTCAAGCACTGATCAGACTGTTCACGAGCATTTCGCACTTCACTCGCGCGCTGACGCACTCGCGCGCAGCTCACACACACTGTAACCTCTGACCCTCCTATCCATATGCTCACCAACCTTCGATCTCATGAATATCCATGCAATATCTTTGCATCAGATTCGAATCACATACTCACTGCTATGGTAAGAATATGATGTTTGTTTTTGGTTTTTTCTTTTACAGTTGTGCTTGAGCACCACAAACAAAAAATCATTCACCTCCATGTACGTATTTGGAGTTGAGACAGACTCTCAGTTCTAATGAATTCCAAACTCGTGTCTCATATACGAAATACCCCTCTAAATCAGCTGTGAAGTGGCACCGTGGAAGCTCTGCTGAAGTCCAGCATCCACTGCCACATTAATGTCCAAAGGGAGGGGGGGGGGGGGGGGGCGAGGAGCAGCCACACTGGAGCCATAGTAAGAGGATTTCTGCTCACTGTATATTCTATGTACAAATATATCATATTTGATATATATATATAAAGTGTCTTTGGATGACTCCTTCACACTTAGTGGTGGGCACAGCTGCAGAGGACTTGGAGGATTAGTTCTGGATCATATTTCTACCCATCAGCTGAGGAACGGTGTCCAAATAGCTGCTTTAATCCCTCAGCTCGGTCCAGTGGGAGGATCCTCTGCACTCAGGCAGCCAATCAGCATCCGCTTCCAACAAACGAGCTCTTTGATCGACTTACAGCTGACAGCAATCTCACCTCTGTGTGTCCAGCAGTCGCTCTGTACATACCGACACTTCAGCACTCTGTATATTTAGTGGATGGTTACTTCATTTCTTCAGTATGAGAGCACTGAATGCTGAGAAATGTTTCTGAGTCTTTCTGAAACCAAAACTCTGTGCTGAAACTCAAAGACCGATCAAACAGGTGACACCACAGAGGAAAATCACATCCTGAGCCAATCGAGGGCAGAATCAGCAGATTTAAAGGCCAATAGGAGATGGATATATAGACTCATCACATCAGTCCCGATGAAGGATTTGTATTTTGCCTCTGACAGTAAACAGACCTTGTGACTCCTCGCTATCTCTAAACCTCATGTCTCTAAAATGTTGGCCGGGCTTACAGTTCGACCTACGTGGGTGTATCAGTTTAAAGTTCAACATACTGTCAAGAGCTTACAGGGGAGGAAAAGAGAAGAAAAGAGATGGCAGACATTGTGAAGGAACCAGAAATCTGACAATTCAGCATCTGCTCTTGTAAAACCTGAACCAGACCCTGGATGTGAAAGTCTGTTGACGTGCGTGTGTCTCTACAGATCTTCACATGTTAACATGAACCACAGGGGGTAGAATCGCTTTTACAAAAACAGAACATGCAGGAAACAAAGACCAAAGATACACCAACAAAGTGTAACAAATTAGATATTAAAATCTGTGTGGTTTCAGGCTTTTCAGCGTTTGATTCTTTGAATGCATTGTGATTTTTCTGTGGCGTACATTTCGACCACTCATCTTTGAGCCACAAGCACAGCATCCCCAAAATGATTTTATATTGTGCAATGCTGCAGGAAACAATTTACATCCAATGCAAATGCAGCAAGTTTGATATATGGGGGAAAAAATTGGTAAAAATTGTCTTAAAATATTAGATATAAAAATCTAATTGTGGTTCTGGCAGGTAAAAACAGTCAAAAAAAACATTAAAGAAAACATAAAAACTAAATCACATCAGAATTATCCCTTTATAGCTGAAATTCAAAGCTTCCATGAGTGGAGCATTTCAGCATCAAATAAAGTGAAGGATTATTTGGCAATATCTGATCATACGTTGTTTGTTTTTCATTACTTAGATACATTCATTTAATTTAATTTATTTATTTAGGGACAGTGCACGTTAATCAGCATTACTATAAATGTGCCACAGTGTTAGCCAGCTGGCTGATTTTAACCATTCAACTATTTCCCTCCAGAGCTCTCAGGTTTTACTCCTTCATTTCAAATGATGATCTACTTCCTTCAAAAGTGCATAAAATAAAATTGAAGCTGTCATTTTTAAATTAAAACATCAGATTTAATTACATAAAATGACATTTTAATTAATCTGTGAATAAATCAAAGCTGAGGAAACTAGACTCCAGCTCTTCAGCCAGACTGTCAACCATCTCAAACATAAACTACACATGTTTGACATGCAGGAGAACATGTCTACGTCTATTTCAAACGTCCCTCCTGAGGTTACAGCCAGTAGTGTTGGAGGAAAGATCTGAGGAATGATCTGGGTTTTCTCTCTGTCATACAACACCTGAGGCTGCACACAAATGCAACAAGAAACTAAATCTGGGACCAGCAGATTTTGGCTTAAAAGAAGAGACAAGTAGTCAGAAAAGTGTTTGTTTAGTGTTGATGAGTGATTTCAGGGCTGCCGCCTGTCTGCGGCCGTCTTACCTCAGAGGGGAAGAGAAGCTCCTCCGGCGATGAAGATGAAGATCTGTAAGAATCTGCAGCCTCTGCTCAGAGAATAAGTCCTTGTGTTATAGTGATACTTGAGCTCATCAGGCCCTTATTGGCTGCGGGATGAGAGTGAGGTGTGTGTGTGTGTGTAGTATATATGTTTATGTTGGAAAAGGTGGGAAAAGAAGGGGTGGGTGGGAGTGGGCGGTGGTGGGGGGTGCTGCCATGACCCTGGAGAAGGAGATGGATGAAATACTGTGGATGGAAGAGGAGGGCTCAGGTTTAGGAAAGGAGCAGCTGAGAAGCTTCTGTTGCTAAATTTACAGTGATAGAAGGCTGAGAGGGGGAGTTACACATCAGCTTGGCATCCAGACAATAGAGGGAAAGTGTGTGTGTGTGTGTGTGTGTGTGTGTTTGTCAGCCACTTCATCAACTAGCCATTCAATCACCCAGGCACTCAGAGTACACTTCAGAGGAACAGAATAATAGAATAATAATAGAACTAAAAACAGAATCCTAAAAATAAATGAAAATAGACAATAGCAGGTACTATAAGTACTACATGCCAACCTACGCCAGTTTATAGATTCATTCATAGCTAACAAGCCTGGTTATGTTTTCAATAAACCAACAATAACTAAACAAAAAATCTCTGCTAAGCAATCAGTCCAAATATGCAGATTTGGCCTGTGTGGACCTTCAGGTTTTCTGTTGCTCATCCAAAGTGATCAGGTCTCAAGTTGAGCAGCAACAGTTGGATTCAGTCGGTGTTGGCTGGTGGTGGGTCTCAGTTTTAGGCCGTTACAGAAGTAGCTCCCTCCTTGAACACAGCTGCAGGCCTTGCTATGACTGGGTGGGTGTATTACCCAATTTGTATTAGCAAATACGTACCATCACACAAGGGTGTAATCTCCACTGGGGATGTGGGGGCACATGTGCCCCCCACGTTAAGGTTTCAGTTTGATTTAGTCACTAATATTTCTCTAATCAGAATCTTCAAACTGTCCAGGTGACAAATCCAGAGGAAAGAAGAAAGGAGATGATAAAAATGTTGATATGTTGATCTAGGTCTTTTTTTAATTATACTTTGCAAGTAGTGAACTATTTATAGACTTTTTTGCCCCTGCTTTTGCCTCTCAGGCTCACATACTTTTGAAGGCTGCTGCTCCATCTTGTGATTGGTAGAGGTTGTACCTGCAGCCTGAAAGGCACAAGTCAGGGTTGTAAAACTAGTGAAAATTGCTCTGCAAGCTTTTCTGGTACAAAAAAAAAAGATTGTATCTTATCACACATGAAAAGCATGACTTGAAAAGCGTAAGGGTGGACTGAATGAAACCAAAATCTTATCTAACCAACGTCCTGTGATGTGCACATCCACAGTCCTCTCCAGCGAGTGTGCAGTCAGATCAAAATCCATCTGGCAAAATCTACAAGCGTGTTCCAAAGCAGGAGGGGACAGGAAAATATGGATTGAGCTTTAAACATAAATAGTGGGAGCTAGCATGGCTAGAGGGCTAACAACAGCAGTCCACAATGTTTTAAATTATACAGCATTTTATCAAACATATTAATCCCTGTCACTGTCTTTGCATTCACAACAATCAGTATTGTCTGTAGTCTTGGATTCATTTGAAATCATGACACAAGGTTATGAACAGTCAGTATTTCCTGAATGAGAGATTAGTCCCACCCCTGTCTCTTGCTCCAGTGTTACATTTTAATGGCTGAATGAACATTACTGGACATTAGAAGTCAGCTGATAGCAAAACAGCTGGTGAATGAGCCACTCATGATGAAGCATGACTGAAGCAGCTGATACCAAGCTGGACTTCTCTGACCCATAGAAGATAAGTGCATCCTGTACAACAACAGTTCAGACCTCTGCTGCTATCAGACAGCCCTGATTCTATCGCCTGCTGAGACCACACCAGAGCTAAAGGATTGGATATTGGACTTAAATTTGTCAGGACAGAAACTGTTGCTACTGCTAATTGTTTGCTAACATTTTACATCCCACGACTATGTAAGCTGCTGGCAGGATGGTGGCTGTTTCTCTGTCAGCTAGTTTTTAGCTAGAGACCAAAATCAATCAATACAGTTTTGATTAGTCTGTATATCTGTATATACAGAAGTTTAATATGAGAAAATGAACTTAGTGCACTTGCATGAGTGCTCTCAAACCTGTTGTTGGTGGTCATTCATCATCTCAGATAGGCCTGGTTCACCAACAGCCAACTGGCCTATGTAACAGTTTAATGGGGGGATGTGTATTGTGGCCAATCACCCCACACAGCTCTCTTGACAAGCTTTTGGAAGAAATCCAAGGTGCATAAATTTGCACTGAATGAAGTGCTGCTGCTCTGTGCTGCACAACACTGCCACAGGTGGTCGGAGGCTGCACTGCAACAACATGGAACAATATTGATTGTCAGTGATCATCAGCGCTTTTTTAAGAAAACAGAAAGCTAACAATATAGTCACACATAAAAATACTTCTAAAAAGACAAACTTGAGAGATAATAAATGTTTTGTGATTACTGTTTTTGTAGAAGCTTAAAAGACATCTGTTTTCAAAAAAGAGCTTTGTCACAGTTCCTGAAGCCTGAGTATGGTGAGAAGCTGCAGCAGGGAGTTAAAGGTACAGTACTAAGGGGGGAATTGCAAACAACAGTGTGACAGAAGGGCTGGGTTAAAAAGCAGTGACCCCACAATTATCGATGCCATGTGAAGGGTTCATGTCCTCCTCACATGCTGGTTGTCCCCCTGCGGTCTGCTGAGCCGACACAGGTGACCACCTTCCCTCAGGTGGAGGAGGCTGCCGACTGCCTGTAGGGGCTGCACATCGGCCAGCTCAGGTGGCCTGGAAACCCCCATCTGCCCCCTGCAACACACACTGAAGGCAACAGTTTTATTTTTGGAGCGGCCACGGGCACTGTGGCTCGCTCCCTAAGGCTGTAGTTCACTTCAGGATGAGACGGCCCTGTGGCACTCTGAGCCGGGATTAACAAGCAGAGAGCAGTTTGTCCCGACAGCCGCTCGCCGAAGGTAAACCAGTCAAACTCAGTGTCTGTTGATTGACAAGCTGGTGGTACTGCAGTGTGTTCCGGACCCGTTAGCCAGGTGCTAACTTGCAAAGGGTGCATAGGATTTGATACTGGCACGTGCACGATCTGAAATCTTAAACGCATGATGCATATCAAAAAATATATCCATGAGAGGAAGGGCTTGCAATGCACTGTTTACCATGTTGTCTGCTTCGGCACAATTTTGTGCTATGGCAGGTAAATGTAAGCATGAGTCAGCCATTATAAAAACCTGCACACCAGCACATTCAATTATAATTGTATTCCTTTTTTGGCCTTTTTTTCCCACTTATTGTTTTAAATTGTAGATAAATAAAGTGTCTCTATTCCCCCTTTCTTACGCTTACACTGTTTGTTTTGCAGCCTGTCCAGCAAAACACAAGCAAAACCTGTTTCCACTGCAGGTAAGTGTTGCTCCGATTTGTAATATAACAACCTGATGATTGATGAAAAGCTGGCCCTCGATTTTGTTTAATTGAATTCCGCAAAGGTGGATAGATTGAGGTCATGGCACAGTTTTATCTCAAGGCTAATCTTATACTTGCCTCTTTTGAGCTGCACCAGTGGAAGCCTCCCAGATATCCAACCCCAGAGCCTTAAAAGGGGGACATCTCATGTGTCAGCTGGCCTTCTTGTCACTGTGACTGCAGGAGTCACTTTGACAACAGCGATTCACTTTAAACATTTGCTCTACACAAGATAAACATCTCAGGGTGTTTCAATTCACAGCGACCACACTTCACAGGAGTTATTTCTACACTGGAGCTTTTATAATCTTGTCAGTCAGAGATTGTCAAACTTTCAGTAAACACCCAGTTAGATTTGATTATCCTGCTGACCAAACCGGTGTGAATATGTCATAAATGAAAATTCAAGAGAATCATCGCTCCGAAACACGAGGCTAAGCTGACGGTCAGAGCAGCTCTGAGAGGATTTGGTCCTCGGATTGATTTCCAGCAGACTGAGGCTGTTTGTGTGAGAGTGGGACAGCAGGCAGCAGGTGCTCGGTGTCAGGATGTTTGCTCTTATTTCCCTCAGTGTAAAATTAGACTGTGGCCCTTTTCTAGTGTCACCCAAAGATACTCCAATATTCAGACTGAAAGAGAACAATTCAGCCCACGTTGACACTCAAGACAACCAAGTAAATGTACTCTATATTATATAGTAAACACAACCAACTGACTCTCATAAAATTTGAGTATTAATTATCTTTTTTATGTAAGTTTTCATACAATATGTGCATCAAAGTTCAACTCCCTCTGTAGCTCTGATGCACCTCTGTCTCATATGATCCCGGATGCACAGGGATGTCTGTTGCATGTTACGTTTATTGTCAGTTAATTATGCCTCTGACCTTTGACCTCCTTCTTATTGTTTGCTTGTAATGTCAATTACCAAGGAATTTGAACCCCATTTACTGCTGCTCATGTTTTAAGTTTTTTTGGTTATGAACACCAGCTAAATGCAAACACCCATCTTCCATGCATGACCCTTGCCACCCTCCTGTATCATCTTCCTTTGGATTTACTTTTATTTCGTGCAGAGGTCATTTTTAAATTTGACAGTCTCCTTGAGCGACTATTTTCATAAGTAGTTTGTCATCATTTCAAAGTAGCCTTGCCATAAGCCATAAGGCTACATGCCTTTCTATTTCCACCAGTGACGCTTCTTGTAGCCATGCAACATCTTCAGGACCCAATTAAGAGTTTCAAAACCTGCTAATGAGCCCGTTGTCATGCGAGCTCATAGTTCTCTAAAGTCAGCTGCAGACTTGTCTCAGGGCCATTAGCATGGGTTAAATCAGTGCAGTTGGTAAGCAGCTGAATAAACTATACAGGGAACACAGTGGATGGAGGCAGAGACACATACTTTCTGAGAGCTAAATATTGAGGAATCAAACACCAGGAACCCTTTTAATTGATTTTATTTCATCTTATTCAAAGATATGCTACTGCTGAAGAACCATGAGATATTATTCACAGGATAAAATGAAATACCTGTCCAGTTTAAACAGAGAAAAGACTCCCTACCTTTTTACCTTTTGTAAAATGATAACAGACTGTTGAAGGAAATTTATCATTACAACAGGATTTAAGAGCATTTCCAATCTAAGGCTTGAGTGATAGTGGCTAAAATTTGTGCAGTATTAAAGTTTTTTTCTTTCATAATCCAAAATTCTTCAAAGTCCAAGACGTGTTTCACAAATCCTCATAGAACTGTCCATCTGTAAAGAAAAAAAAAAGATTATCAGCATTTATACTGCTCATATGAACACAATAAATGACCTTTATCATTATATCTATAAGTAATAACAAAACAGACTCAGTGATTTTTTTGCCTGCTGGTGAGATGTCTTGCAAACAAAACTCCTGAACATTTCTGCTCTGTGATTGAGAACATCACATGACACCTCATCCAATTCCTGCTCTGAAGTTTTAATAATTTAGTTCTTAAGCCATAAAACAAATGCCAAAACAGTTATCAATGTCATCAATGTCATCAGTGTCTTCAAGTTGATGAGTAACGAGTAATGGAGCTCTTCATGAGACATTTTGTTGGATCTTGGCTCAGATTTTTTGGAAAACTCTGGCTCATTATTAGATTGACGATAAATTATGTTAGAAATATTTTTTATTTGTTATAAATCATATTTGTTATCAAGCAAATACGATGAAAACAATGTTTGCATGACTGGCTCTTCTGAAGAACAATTTGATTGCTGATTGCTTTCCTGTTATTATATAAATATATGTTTTGAATATGATAGACTGAGAATTCTTATCTGTCTTGCAGGAGTCTGAAATGCTTATGGAAGTCAGCTACACTAACGGGCTGGAGCCTGACCTTTCCCAGCAATATCCTCCGCCCTTGCTGCCAAAACCAGGCAAAGACAATGCGAGGCTTCAGAAACTCAAGAAGAAGAGAGCCAAGAAAAAAGGCAGTCTGTCTCAGACGCCCATCCCCTTTCGCTCCTGTTTGTCACCTGTCAACGAAGCAAGCACAGACCTCGAGCACAGTGACCAGTCCAGCCCACCAAGGACACCAGATTCAGTCTACATTGCAGACTCCTCAGTGTCCAGTTTCCCCTTTGGCTCCCTTTATGATCACTCTGCACCTGCATTCCCTCATCCTCAGAGCAACCCCTATGGTCAAACTGGCAGCTTGCCCCCTCAGTCCTACACAGCTCAGAACAGGACTTCTGAAGAGCTGGTGGCTCCACTGTATGAGTGCTCCTCGTTTTTATTTGATGAGGCGACTCCTTTGATGATGCGACCTTTGGCTTCACCACCCCTATCACCACCTGAACAGGTCCCAGCACCACCTCCTCCTTCTGGTGTCAATTTAAACATGACACCAAATTCCCATGGGTCAGTCACAACAGTCCCTTCAGTCGCTGTGTCGCAGTCCAGCCCTAAAATATCAACTCACAGCCTGACCCTATTCCCATTGACCCCCAACTGTGGCCCAGGCCCAGCACCTTCTCAAGTTGCAGACCTACCTCCTGTTCCAGTGCTGCTATCACTTTCAAAAACCCAGACACAACGTTTTATTCCCAGCCAGGGGGAGACAAACACCGCTTCAAAGGACAGCCCTCAGAACCAGACATCATCTTGGACTGCCAGACCTACCAGTAATGGCAATTTTGTACCAAGCCAGATGTCGCCTGAAATAACAGCCTCAAAAATATCACTTGTTGAAGCAGTGAAAGAGACAAGACCTGCCCAACAAACCAGGATTTATACATCAAAGGCAACATTTTATGAAATCTCTAAACCTCCCTCCATCCAGGACCTTACAGTAACAAACGCTACTTACCAGGGAGAATCATTATCTGCTGTACACGGGGACAAAACAGTTGTGTCAGCAGTGAAAACTGATCAGAAACTGTCTGTGTCCAGGACCCAAAGTGGAAGACCTAAGACCCCCTCTTGTAAACCGGCTCAAGTATCCACACCTATATTTGAAATATCCAAACCTAATCCGCTTTTATTTGCTGCAAGTCCAGCTTTCAACTGCTCCCAAGATCCGCAAGCTCCTGCTATTCCTAACGAGACTCTACGACACAAATCAGCAGTTCAAACTAGTGGTACAAGTAAACCTCCTGCTGCCACAGAAGAACTGGAGCAAACTGATGTTAATCACATGACTTCCATCAAACAAGCCAGCAATAATAAAGAGATAGAGATTCAACAAACTCAAAGAAGTACAGTAAATCTCAGCATTGCCAATACAGGGCTGTACCACAGAGAGAATTTAGCATCAAGTATCAGTGCACCTGAATCTGCTGTGGTCAAACCAACACTGATAGAAGCAATCACCCCAAAATTAAAATCATATGAAGTTGCAGAAAGTGAAGCTTCACCTTTGCCAAAGGTTCCATCATTTCTCTCTGTACCAAAGACTTCAGATCTAAACCCTACACCAGTGATTTCATTGCAAGCACCAATTAGTCCAAGTCCCATGTCGTCCACTAATCGACCTCCTGTGTTCGAGGCACGCAAGTCCTTGTCGTCACTATTGGAGACTCAAATGTCATTAGCGACCTCAAAGCCCAAATCACGATCAACATATTACGGGCTTACTCCAGCTGAGTATGTTGCCTATGGCGGGATTAGGACTATCTCATCTCATCACAGTCCTGTACCCTGCAGGGTTAATGAAACCTCATCAAACAAAGCACAGTCAGAAGTAGCTGTTGGTGAATCACACATCTCAAAGTATGATGCAACACAACAACTCAATGGGCATCAAGACCTTTCTGCTTCAGTGGAGGTTTCTGCTGCTCAGAGTTTACAAACTCTGTCATCTCCAAAGGATTCAGAGCATCCACCTGAACGGACGGTCACATGTAGCAAAGATGTGTTTGAGGAAAGTCACTCTGAAGCTCACAGTACTGGAATACAATCACTTAAACTGTCTAGCATGGACACAATAAAACCTGAGTTCCATCTTGGCTTGGCACAGAAAACAATGCAACAATCCACAAGTGATGTATCCACACCAAAAGCCTCATACTCTGAGGCTCCAATACCAATACCTAAAGCAGGTGAGGTACACACACAACTATTTTCTATAGAGGCAGCACTAAATAAAACGCAATGCCTGACTGATAGCAGTGGTCTGTTGAGTTCCTTCTCGCCTTTAGTGAAAGTAGATTCAATGGCAGAAAAACAGCATAGTGCAAAAGGGATAAATGCAATAGGGAATGGTGACAATCTTGACAAAACACCTGCAAAAGGAGAATTCAAGGTCACAAATGCAAAACAACAGTCAGGACAAATAGAGGTAGTGCCGGTCCAATCTTACCAAACTGCTGGTGAAGTCAGTCCATCAACAGTCAATGGTTTCAATGTTCAACTCACTGCAAAGCCTGACCAAAAAAACCTGGTTGTTCAATCCCTTGCTACAAAGTTAGAGCCCAAATTCCCAGGAAGTGCCATCATAAATGATGCCTTCATTTTAGAAATAAAACAAGCATCCAAACTGGTTTCAGAAACACCACTGTCCAGTAAGGTGGTTACTGAAACCATCTTACCTTATCAAAGGGAAAAGGTTAACCAGCAAAGCAAAAAAAGCAGCGAGGTTATTCTACCCAATAAGACAAATGTAGGGAACATTTTGCCATCTATAGCTGCTAATACAGAACATATTCTTGACAAAACAAGCACTGAGCCCCAATTATCAAATATAGTCTCTAAACAACCAGTTGTTGTTACCACAGAATCTATGCTGCCACATGAGCCTGTCACAGCTTCTGTATGTTCTGCACAGTCCAGTATCTGCACAGTGTCTGCAGCAAAGCAAAGCACCAAATTCATACAACAGCTCAGTGCAGAAACTCAAATTTACAGTCATAGTCAAACAGCAGAAAAAAAGAGAAATTTTCCTGGAGCAGGTCTCTCTTTGAAATCGTCTAAAGAACCAACTGTACCAAACCAATCTGCTGTAAATACTACACTACTGGGTAAACCTACCACAGAAATCAAACTTCCAGGCCTATCCATCATTGCAACCAAATCACCCAATATATCAGACATTAAATTCCCTTTAGAGACCGGCTCATCAAATGTGCCAATAAAAGAGCCCCAAAAGCCAACCAAAGTTACTGAGAATGTACTTGTAAGCACACCGAGTAGCATAGGACCCAGTGGCCGAGATAAAGTTGTTCAAGGACTACATTTCTACAAAAACTTGAGCAGAACTACAACAGAGATTACACAAGCCACTGAAACCACCCTTAATATCCCTTTTAAAGATGCAATACTGTCTAGCCAAGCAAATATAGAAGCCAAACATCCGGCTTATATTAACAGTAACACTAACAGAGTCAGCAGCTCAACAGTAGACACAGAAGGGTATCCACAACTCACCAATCAAAGAATCAGTTTACTGGCTGGGAAAATGCAAACAGAGCATCTTCCCACTACACCTATTAGAGCAGAAAACATTCAAACAAAACTAGCTTCTAATCTTTCAAAAGGAAATGTGGCACTGACTGTACCTAGAAGTGAAGCCAAACTAACCAACACTGCACCATGTGCAGGATTAATAACTGTCAACAAGTCTTCCACAGACACAGTCTCACCTGGACAACCAGCAGGTGTAGAGGCTGTCCAACACAGCAGATCTACTGCAGAACAGTCAAACAAATCCAGTTTGGGCAGCAATGCTCACAGTATTCCTGCTACTGAAATCAAAGTCAAGAACAAGCTTCACACAGAAAGTATTCTGCCAATGATGACAGATCCAGCAGTGAGCAGTAAACCAACATTTAATACTGTGCAGGTCAGCAAACCAACCGTGCCGTCTAGCCCTACCATGAGGCATGTCCCACCAAAAAGCCCTCAGATGAGAACAGGGAGAGCTGAGAGTCGATCTGAAACAAAACTACCCATTGATGCAAAATCTGTTTCTGGCTCTGTTGCCCAACCAAGAGTATACACAAACTCACAAGCAGATAGTGAACACATTGCCAACCATGTGCAAAGATCATCTGAGACATCTGCATCTCAAATTACAACTAAAACTAATGTAAAAGAACAATCCCCTTTCATCCAGCCAATTATTGACAATAAATTTTTAGCAAGTCCAAAGACAAAAATTAAACACTCTGTAACATCCAGTACTGAGACAACAACTTCCATTTCCACTGGTTATATCACAGCTAACATATCTAATACCAGTGTAGAACAGCAAACCATTACAATGCCAGGTCATATGATGCTGTCTGAAGATAATGTTCAATCCTCTGCAAATTTAGTGACCTCACAGACTGGAGTGAAACAGTTTCAGCAATATGTTACTGAAACAAAGAAATCTATAGAAACTAACACTCATACTCAAATCCCCTTACAACCTGCTTTAAGTAACTACGCTGCTACAAATATTCAGCCCCTTAGTGAAACCAACAGAGATTTTAAAGCCCCATTTAGCCCCCGTACAGTAGCTAAACCTTGGATTGCAACCAGAGCTTCCCCTCTACCCGAGCCAAGAGTGTGTAGAACCCCTACACGGACCTGTACTCCAACCTTACCACAGTGCCCTCAAACTCCTATCTCTATAAATCATACTACAGAAACAAAACACTCATCAGTCGTTATGAAAGACCAGATTAACCTTCCCATCAAACCTCTTCAAAATAATACACCCACTACTGCTGTTCAGCCTTCTACTAAATCATTCACAGACAATATCTCAAAATTCGACATAAAATCACCCACAACTAAGGACTCTTCAGGCCCTGAGGTAAAAATACATTCCCAAACACAACAGGTAAAAACAAACATAGAATCAAATTCCAATAAGGAAGGAAAACTCTCCCCACTGAAAATCGAAGCTAGTCCTATCCCTTTGACCGATAATACCAGTAAACCTTCTCTAAAAGCAAAACTTCACACTAAGCAGATAGAATCAAGACCTTCCTCTGCCACTGTAGAAACGAAACCCTCAGTTGTAAAAAGCGATTTCTCAAGGTCTCCTTCCGATTTGGTCCAGATTAGCTCACACATCAGTAATGTTCAGCCTGCGACAGAGCTACCAGTACAGAACAGTTCCCCTGCAGAGCCAGCAACAGATACTGTCATGAAACCGCCCATAGTTAAAGCTGCTGTGATTGACTCTGCCACTCCTGCCTCTCTGCCTCAGGCCTCAGTCTCAGTCAAAGCTCCATCCCCAAACAGAGGAATGTCACCGCCATCTCAACAAAAAACTGGACTGAAGGACAAGGACGTTCTGAAGACCAAAACTACACCTGCACCGACGGAAGCCCCAGCAGCCGAACCCTCCATGAAGTCAGCGACATCAACTGCATCTTCAACTTCTGACAAGAAGATCGTTACTGCAAAGACACCCCCTTCATCCACTGAGCCGAAGGCAGCCCAGAAGCTGAAAGGCCTTAAGGGTAAGCTCAGCGGGTGGACACGGCTCAAAAAACACATGGTTGTTGAGCCAGAGGAACCTACGTTTCCAGAACCAGAGGCTAAATCTCAGGTTGATGCCAGTGGCAGCAATGAGAAAACAGATCAAGCTGGTAGTGAAGAGTCGTCAACAGACCAATGTGCCAATCAGGATGTCATGGTGAAGGACAAAGAAGGTCCCAAGGCGTTGAAGATGTGGGACGCCCTCCTCTTTCAGATGTTCTCCACCAAAGAGAGAATAATGCAGCATATCAACACCACCAAGAAAGATTCAGACAAGAAAAAGGCCTCTAAAGACAATCAAGCAGAAGTTCCCTCTTTTGTCAATCGCCTGCCAATTTTACTCTACAGTCCACGTTTTGATGCCAGGAAGCTTAAAGAGGCAGCAGAGAAGCCGCTCACAAAAATAGCAGCAGTGTTTGAAAGGGGTTTGATAAAACGCAAAACTCAGGAGGATGAACACAAAGACTTCAACAGAACAGCCAGAGGATTCAATCCAAAATAAAGTTCAGCTATGTGATTTGAAATGATGCAGAAGTATGTTCAGGATTGATAAAAGATTTCTCTGTTGTGTAATTCATCAACAGATAAAAAAGATGCATTGATCTCAGCTAGGCGAGTGAGCCTCATAGGAAAGGAATCATCTGAAGAGAATTTGGAAGAAAATAGATAATAAATGTAAAACCATTTGTGCATTTCTGCAATAGAATAGCTGAAGTTACTTTTATAAATTTGGGCTACAGTGAGGAGGTAGATTATTCTAAAGGGGAAAAAAAGATTAAAAGCATTATTGATTACTGCTTAATCACGAGCTACTTGACCCAATTGGTCTTTGAATTTTTACTTTTAAATCAAAGAAATTTCACTAAAACAAAATTCATCCCAATGTAAAATAATGGTATATTTCTGATGTTCTCATCATTTGTGTTTATTGAGGATGTAGTTAGTGTATAAGTACCTGTGATAGCTTTTAGAGGTCAATAATATTACTACAGCTGTGATACACGGGTGGCGTCTTTGCACTTTTAATAAAAAAATAAAACAAAGATGAAAAGTTAAGGCAAAGAAAGCAAGGAACACTCTGCAACTGTACTTGGTTAGATTTTTCTTTTTTCATTTGATGATGGCCTAGATTGGATGTAGTGTTGAATGCATGAACTGTAGATACTTTGATAGGTAAAAGATTGTTTCATTTGTCATGCTCTATCTTTTTCTATTTTTCTAAACAAAGTGAGGCTTTTAGTGTACACCGCTGGTAGGCAGTTTTTAATCTCTGTAATAAATAGGGCTTTTACATTCCTGGACAACAGGGCAGATGGGTTTTGAATGATGGAGAACAGATGAATGAAGGGTAGAGGTCTAGTCAGAAAAGATTTAGGTTTCTGCAAGTCAGGTATGGATGGCAATGTGGTGGGATATATATCTGGGTTTTCGATCAGGGCAGGAAACTACAACCACACATGCTGGTACATTTTGAGGCTGGGCAACATGGTAACTAAAACCTCTTATGATGACAGAACATATGATGGTACAGAGTCTGGTATCCGATTTATAGGTGCTTAGATATTTTAGTTTCTAGCGTCTTGAGGGTTGGAAATGTTGGGTGTGTTTGTTGGTTGGTCTGCCACTTTGGTCTTGACTGAAATATTTCAACAAATGTTGGCACAAATGTGCCAAGAAATTTTGTATAAACATTCATCATCCCCAGAGGATGAATCCTAGTGATCCTCTGACTTTTCCTGTTGCACCACCATGAGATTGATATCTTTGGTTCAGAATGAAATATTTAAACGATTATTGGCTGGTTTGCCATGAAGTTTGCTACAGATATTCAAGGTCTGTAGACGATTAATTCTAATGATTTTGGCGATCCCTAGCATCTGGCTGTAGACTCTAAAGTTTTGTTGTTCCCAATTGACTACATTGTAAGGGGAAGTCAGATTGCACTCAGACTGTGCTTTAACTGACATTACAATTGCTTTTTGGTGTAAATTTTAACCATCATTGCCCAGCCCTAATACATCCAACAATCAAATTGTTGTTTCACCATATCACTGGTGTTTTGTGAAAACTCAACTCAAACCTCAAGCTCTTCTGCCAGCTGAAGAAAGTCTCTGGGAATAAACTGGGAAAAATTGTGGTATTTTCAGGTATTATGAGAGTATGTGAAAGTATGTATGTGTGAGACTGTTTTCCTAAGATCCAGAAAGTTGGAGATGAATTGTTTTCATCCAACTGCGATGACCTGATAATATTTCCGGTCAGTGTAACAGATAAACATAGTGACAAGCATCGTTCTGGTGGTGGACGGTATTTTCCTGTTTTGTGATGGATCGTCCAGGCCATGAACAACATTACTGAGTTAGGACTGTAATAAGGATGTGGAAGTGAATACCAGTGATGATTATGGTGAAGAGGCCTGTTGTAGGAGGACAGACTGAAGGAAATGAAGTGACAGTTTGAGGAGGAGGGCAGATGTTACACGTGGTATGTGATATTTTAACAGTTTCGGAGGATATTGCTGCTGTAGTAGCATGTTGTTGTAGAGGTGATTTTGACCCTTTTTGTCTCTAGACTGGATTTTAAAATTTGTTGTTTTCCACAGGATGACCATCATGATGTGGAATTTCTTTTACGTGAGGGGCTTCTTTACCCCTATAAGCTAACTATGGCCCCATTTATTACACTGATGCTTAAACTTAATATATTTTTGTTAATGTGTGATTCTCAAAAATGCATAAAGTTGAATGTGAAATTGTGGTTTTGTATTTCTTTTTTTTCTTTTTTTTTATCACAATGCTTCAGCTGGCATGGAAAATATCCTAAAAGCAAGTTACAACAGAAGTAATTACAGCTATAGTTGAAAGGTTTAAAAGACCAAAGCCAGCAGCGTTAGTCTGTATATAAATATTTAAAATTAGCTCACAAATGTATACTTTCATTTCTTAAAAAGGCTAATTAATTTCTTAATACAGCTGGGCACTGTAGTTATTCAAACAGGAGTAAATAGTGACTTTGTTGGGGACTATTTTCAGTGGCGAATTAATCCACATTTGGTGCTATTTTAAATCAATTTTAAAAGAACTTTCACCGGCTTTGCACATTTATAAATTCAAAATTTAACCAACATTGGTGTCACTAATTCTATGTGTTAAGATAATATCCACAACAGCCAGAAAACATTCCTTTCATCTTTCATTGTTTTGCTACAGAATTAAGGTTGAGGGACTTCCTTACCTGACGGACAATTCACATCTTCAGTGTCAGCAGAAACCTTCTCATACTTGCCGTGACCAGTCACGACAAATTTATACCTTTTACCAGGGGAACTCTCCTGAAATACAGTTGATAAAACAGTGTTAATGGAAAGATTTACAGACACTTATGCTGTGACTTCAGAGTTTCTTCCTTCATTCAGTGTCTCATGTGAACAATCCAAAACATCACTTTGAACTTTTTACGCTCCAAAATCTGCCTGTGTTTTCCATATTTTCCAGCATTTAATACATTAGCATAAGTGTGATAAGTTGATATGTGATAAGTTTTTTTCCTTATCTTTGTGGTAAATCTTTGTTATTGTTGCCAAAAAAAATTCAACTTTCCTAAAAATAAAAGATCAGAAGTTTAAAACTTAATAACTTCATAATATTGACCTTTAATTTCATTTTAATTTAAGACAGGAGCTAGAAGAGTCTTTTTTCTCTGTTTGTTCTATTTTCTTCATCAGCTCTCATAGTGTCTCTGATCACATTTATATGGGAAATGTATCAATGAGCAATATCTTTTATGGGACAGATCTTTTTCTTGTTCGTTCAGTCCTTGAGTGACGGTTCTCAGATTAATCTTGAGATAATTTCTGTTACACGCATTGTCACAAAATCTGACTATTTTCATCTCTGAAAATTCTCCAGATGAAAAGCTCTTTGCTTGAACTAATCATAATTTACATTCACATTAACCTGTGGCAGTGGGGTCACAAATAGACATTGCCTCATTGTAAGGGGGTCATGAGCCAAAAAGGTTAGGAACAACTGCTTTAGGGGGTCCTACTCCCCACATTGGGAACCACAGACTCAAATCACATCTTAAATGACTAATTTATTGCGCAACATCTGGTTTTCAAGGAGGCTATCAGTTGAATAAGGGGAATTGACTGTGGATGAATGAAATTTTGCAGCATTACTCATTTGCCTCGTTCATTTATTGCAGGCCGCTGTGGAAAAACACTGTTGTCTGATAAATGTAATAAAAACAGTAATCCACCAGCACCAGGCAACAAATTCTGATGTGAGTTCGTACCTTTCCATCCTTGCCAGGAGATAATGGGTCACCGAGACTCTCCCAAAGGTTTTTCTTGTTTAAAACACCACCGGTTTTTATTTCCTGCAAATACAACAATATACAGGAACGTCATCTCTGCTTTAATGATCTCCATGTGAATGAACTGTAAGATGCTGCTGCTGCTGCTGCCACAAGGGGGCAGACTTTCACAGAGTGTTTGTCAGAACTGAGTTGTGATGATTTACACCACATGGAGGGAGTGTGGGGTGTGGTTGCATGAAGCAGAGAGGAGCCGAGAATAATATGGACTGAAAAGAGCCATGAAACAAAATCAGAATTACCTGACGTAAAGTAAAGACAGAGAAAGTTATCAGACATGTTGAAGGGAAAGCTAAGAAGAAAGAAGAGATTGACAGAAACAGTTATTGAAAATCTTGTGTCACAGAAATGAAACTTGGTGAGAAAAGATCAGTGCAGGGGTAAAATATTTTGTGCATCTTGTCAAACACACCAGGTAATGCAAGATAACAATGCAAATAAACACAGGATTAGAAGGTAAATTCTGACTTACTGCTGGTTTGGAGGGCGAGCTGCACCTGCTGCCATCATCACTTCCTCTCACCCACTGATTGATGAGATCAGCCACACCGACTTTTAACCCGTCTGCATCCTGAGACAGAAACGAAGAAATCATCACTATGAAAAAACAAATCTCGCCCAAAGGAAAGAAACTTTAATTATATATGTGATGGGTGGTGCCCCGCTTAGGCCTTACATGAAGGACACCACCTATTGGTAGGCCGGTCTTCCCAATTACTAACTATTGGTTGTTTGTGAGTTTATTTTCCTCCAAAACACAAATTTGTTTGGATGAGCTATTCCACACTGATAAAAAAGACAATGTTGAGAAAAGTCAAACTTTTAAGGCAACGAACTTTTGAATTAAGCAATTTAACTTCTTAAGTTTTGGCTTTGAGTTTGTCTAACTTACAATTTTTACTCCTGCATGTTAGAGTAACATCACACATTAGAACAACTCAAAAGTTTTTGATTCTGTTAAGTTACTCTAAGTTAAAGTATTCACCAATTTGTAGGTTTACATTTCCACTTAAATTCATTTTTTAAAAATTACAATTTATTGTGTGAAGCTTTATCTCCCATGAAAACTTCACACTAAATGACAATAAACCCAGCACTAATGTCCCTCAGTATGATCCCCCATAATTCATGAGAATAACTCTAATCTAATCTTACTTTTAACCTATTAATGTTTCTACATAACTTAAATTGATGAGTTAAGTAAACGATCCATCCATGGGATATTTAATCAACTGAACTCATGACTTCTTTAAGTTCTGAAAGTGATAAACAATTAAAACTTGAAACTGACAAACTTATCTAATCACACTGAGTTAACAATAAAAGAAAAGCTGGTGAACAGCAGACTAACGGCCCCTTAGTCCCTCATTTGTACGGTTTGTATTGAGATGATGTGTGAGTGTGAAAGGATTTAATGCGCCGGTGTCCTGTAATTACCACTGGTGGCCATAGAGGCTGCTGCTGTTACTGTTACACAATCTCACTTAAAAAACTCCTAAACTCTTCCTCAATAGACATGAGAAAAAGAAAGAAGAATTATTTATCAGATGTGATGTGAAAAGTTATAGATTATGTGACTGATAAAGTTAACTTCATCAGTTAACCTGTTAACCTTAGATGCTGCGACTGAGATAGCGTTTTGGTTCCAGGCTTCTCCGGCCTCAAACAGGCTCTTCTTGGAGGCGACGGGTTCAGTGGGACTCGTCAGATCTGTCAGAACCTGACCGCCGGATCTGCCTTCCTTTGAGGAGACCTGAGGAAAATGAAGTAAGAACAGTTTGAGGTACAGGATTTGAGGATATAGCCTGAAGCTGGGTACAGAAAATCTGAGCTGGGTCTAAGATCACATCCTTTTCAAGTAACAACACCAAAACAGTCTCCTCTCTGAGTTTAGCCAGTGGTGGGGTTGCAGTGAGGAGCTATTAATCCATTATAGTTTTTTTTTAAGAGCGTGAGAGAACAAAACAAGCATGTAAGAGTTGCTCATATTATTCTAAAGGGTAAAACTGCACTTGGCAGTTTGTGGAAGAACTTTCATGGTGCACAATAAAAATTCCCCCAAATACATGGTTATTTCTCAAGTCAATAAAAGGAAAATTCCCATTAAAGGAAAGAGTAACTCAGTGGGGTTCTACCTCGAGAGCATGTGTGTACTGCTCCAGTTTCTTGTCAATCTTGGAAACAGCAACAGGTGACGGCGTCTTCTTTGTGTTGCTGGTGCTTAAGAAGAATGGATTACTTATTATTAAATGTATTATCAATTTATTTAAACATGTAGTTGCATTGAGACACACATAAACTCACAGGCATTAAAATGGACACACACATACATTATAATTTTCAAATTATGCTTTTTTATCAGCAATGTGTCTGTTTAGGAGAAATCAGACTTTAATCTGAAGAGCGCTGCACTTTGTCTTTGTATCTACAATTAAATTAGATTTTCATTCTTAGGAACATTTCCAAGAGGTGGAGTGATGCCGGAGGCCGACAGAATCTCGATGGTTGCGTCAAACCCACAGAAGAACGGATTTCTAAAGGTCTGGTTTGTTGTAGCAGCCACTGAGGGTCATTGGTTTGTTGCTTTATTACACTGCTCCGTCCTGCTTTTAAATCTATCTCATGGCCAATCAACACAGACTCACCTTTTCCTCAAAGACTCAGTTCTCTCCATGATCTGAGGGAAGAATGAAGACAATCAATGGTTAAAACTCACAGGAATTATCCTTATAACCCACACATGGGAAAAAACCTGCAGTAACACAGAGATTTATTGAAGCAGGCTGAGGTTCAGACCTACAAACTGACACAAAGTTGTTATTTGTACAAAATAAAAACTGACTTTTTTTCATCGAGCAAAGCAGAAACTTATGTTCCCTTACTGGCTGGTTTTTAAGGGTGGGGTTAAAAAGAACCCCTCAAATCTAGAACATGGATTAAATTAAAAGGGGGCTGCTCAAAAGGGAGACTCTGTTTCTGTTTATTTGACTGTTTTAAATGATATAAGGAAAGAAAAATAAGACAGTAACAGAGGAAAAGAGTAGGGGAGTAGTGACTTGTAACCATAACCTGTAACCCTCTACCACATCCATATAGGACCCCCAGACTGAAAGAGACCCAAAACAATTACAAACAAAGTTGTTTTGCATCTCTACATAGTTGACTAGTTATTTCGTGTCTCTTCGTTGATGCTTTTCATCTCTTTGAAGTCATTTTACTTGTCTTAGCAGTGGTTTTCTGTGTCTTTGGAGTGATTTTCTGTGTCTTTGTTGTTATTTTGCTTTTCTTTGGAATAATCTTACATCTCTTTATGTTGTTTTTGTGTCTTTAACTGAGCTCTTTGACCTTCAAACAACCAATATCAACAGTGACTTCGAACAGAGACACAAAGAGAGGTCAGGGGGCCCGTGTTTGATAGTCAATCTATAGAAGCAAAGCAACACTTGCACTAAACAGGAGAAACGTGATGGTTTAATACAGTTCTCCTGCATACTGCAAGTTGCTAGAGTTTTAACCTCTGATAATCAATCCATGCCTGCAACCTTTGTAATCTTTAGGCAGCTGCTGACCTTTGACCCCGACCATATCTGCACTCACCGTGCATTTTCCGTCTGTTGAGACTCTGCTGTTGACTTCATCCTGTAAAGAGACAGTGAGCTGAGTGAGTGATCACTGCAGGATCCAGCAGCTCTGACATGTCGGCCTAATGGCTGTAAGTACAACTCAGACATGCAGGAAGTTTCTCCTGTTTCAAACATAAAGTGTCAAATCAAATCAAAAGCAAACTGTTACAGAGATTAACGGTCAGATGATACATGCAAGATACTTACTGGGTAAAACTGTATGAGGAGTTTCTGGTCGGACAGCAGGGAGCATGAAAGAGACAAGATAGTCAACACAACACAATAGGAAAAAAGTGAGTATATCATCACAGGTTAATGGGAAATGTAGTTTTCCAGGGAAACTAGTTCAGATTCTCCACACTTGATCTAAATGTCTGTGATGTGCAGTTATAAACATTCAACTTCCAAACATCGTGTCTCTAAAATCTGATGGTTGTCTTTACTTTATTCAAAGGTCCATATTTTACACTTCTCCTGTGTTTTATGTGAAGTGTTGATCCATAAGAAAATATATTAGTGGTTTTAAGAACCAAAAACCATCTCAGTGTAGTTTTACATCTCGTCTCTCAGGCTTCTCTCTGGAGCTCTAATAACAACAGGTCAGTGAGCCAATCAGAAGAGAGGAGGCTCTGAGCTTCTCTTCTGATTGGCTGACTGTTTTCTGAGTGATTGAATAAAAATACAGCAGATTTCAGGTAAACACTCAGAGCAAACACTAAATCCTGCAAGGATGTTGGGTCCAGGTGGGCGGGGCTTGGGGCGTGGCTGAGAATGGTGACTGCTTTGTTGTGACATCACAAAGTTACAGAAGTCCTGAGAGCTCGTTTTAAGGCTCATTTTTCTGTGGACTGAGCACTTTGATACTTTCACAGTTTTAATACTGAACATAGACCTGTTTTATGATCAAACAACACATGGAAATTTACCTTTATACAATATGGGACCTTTAATTTAAACAGTGCACCGTGCAGGTGCGATACAAAGGAAAATAGATAATCAGATCAGGATATACTCCAATACTCAACAGCAAAAGTAATGAGTTAAATTACTCATGAAACATGTAGTACCTTCAGTTTATATTTGGATCAGAGACACTTAATTGTACGGACCACTTTTGGTTTCATGTGATACCTTGAACGTCGGGCTCATGGGACCATAGCAGTTTAGCGATTCCTCGCCTTCGCTGCTGCTGCCGAGAGAAACTGCAGATGTTCTGTTCACCTCCTCACTCCTCCTGTCTCTGCTTTCCACTGAACTCTACAACCAAACCAACACACACGTTTCATGATGTCACTTCTTTATAAGCGGGTGTCTGATCATACCTGATCAATATGCGAAACTGGGTTTTGTGGCATCAGTCATCTAGTGCTGGTCCAGATTTTGTAGTGCTGATCTATTATATGATCTCAAGAACAGTTTTCTCCAATATCTGTTCTTTCTCTCTTTTACATTATTATTCACACTTTTAAACCTTGCTAACCCACACTGTGTGATTTGGTGGAAAAGACTAATGAATAACTGGCAAATCCCTGGTGCTAAAAGTTGGAATTTGTTGCAACATCTAACACACGAGATGGAGCAGCGTTTTTCTTTTTTATTACTTTCAGATTTGAAGCCAAATTCCTCTGTGAGTTTTATAATAAGCATGCATTTGCTTCATGAAATATTCTATATAACACTGGGAGAAACAGGCACATTTTTGGGAGTTATGCCAGCACACTAAGAAGCAGATGTTATGTATGAATAACAAGAATAAAATCCCTTGTTAACACCCCACTATGTGAAAGTGTCACAACATATGTTTTAAAAAGTTCATCCTTGTGGTGGCACTGGTGTGATGACATATGGACATTAAAGGTACCCTGTGGAGCACTATGAGGCAATGTCTTTACAAGTGGGTCCCTGTTGTGCATGTTGTCGTTCACATGCACAGCGTCACAAAACACATTCCTGCCAATGGTTTCACATTATTCCACTAAAATTATTCCACATATAAACCAAGCAGGTTTCAAAACTGTTAAGAAAAAATGTCTTTGTGAATGTTTTATGAGGGAGGAAATGGATTCAACATGTTTGTTGTTGAGGATATGCACAGTGTGTTTTAGTGGGTAACACTGAGTGTAAACAGAACTCCACAGTGCAGCTTTGCTATTAAAAATGTTTATCTGCTTGGGAGTCTGAATGTGCTCAACACGTTTCATGGCATTTTACTATAAATTATACAATAAAAACTAATAATAATTAAATAAACTAATAGATTATGAGAAATCTTCTGAGCAGTGACAGTTTATCCACTAAACCCATGCATGTGATTGTGGTGCTTGAGAGAAGGTCATCTAGTCAACAAAAACATAAGGATTCATCCTCTGGGGACCATGAATATCTAGAGCACACTTCATGAAAACCAGGCGGTTAGTTTTCAAGATATTTTGTCATGCACTAAAATGTTGGTCGAGGGGAAATTCTGATCTGACAAAAAGTCAAGGAGTTATCCTCAGGTGACCACGAATGGATGGTAGTTTCCAACATATTTTGGTGTGGACTCAGATGATGGAGACACCAACCACATGACAACTGTCTTTACTAGTGGAACAAAAAATACAGGTACTAGTAAGAGCAGTAGAGGAGCAGCAGTAGTAATAGTATTATTGGAAAGCCAACCTTGTCTGTCATCTTGTGCTCTTCCTCTTCCTCCTCCTCCTCCCTGTGTCTCTGCTCCCTCCTGAGGTGGAGGTCTTCCCCTTCTTCATGTGTGAAGCTCAGTTCTTCTTCTTCTTCTTCTTCTTCTTCTTCTTCTTCTTCCAGATCGTCTTCATCCGCGGGGCTCTGTCGGGTTTCTGTTGACCTCCACTCCCTCTGCAAAGTGGGCTGTACCTCTTCCTCCTCTACTTTCAGCTCCTCCTGCTCCACCTCCCCATCCACCCTGCAGGCCCCTCCGCTGTGGAGGAGATAACTGAACTGGTTAATGAAGTCAGAGTGTTACTGATCAGAGCATCCAAGGATGCAAACACAGCATACCATACACTGAACCAAGAGAACAACAATAATCATGAGACAACAGTTAGGGTTATAAAAAAAAAAAGATGGAGAGGGAGAACACACCGTGGCCTCATTGTCCCTGCTGCCAGGTAGGACGTCCTGTCTGCTGGTTGGCCTGCGGCGTGCTGCAGTCTGGCGTCCTGTTGCAGAAAGACTGATGAGCTATATGACGTCCTGACGTCCTTTTTGTTGCTGGACATCTAAAATAAACAGAAAGCAAAGCAGGTCGACATGTTTCTCTACAGTGACGATGCAGAAGTATTCCTCAGATTAACTTCATCCACAAGTTCAAACATTAAAGACTGAGTTCATGGAGTCATTTACAACAGAGTTTGAAGTGGCATCAGAGAGCTTATTAAGAGCATAATTAGCTGTACTTTTTGTAGTGATGACACTTTTCAATAAAACTGATGCTTTTGGTTAACGCTTGCTCAGTTTAATCATGTTTACAATTATCATGTATTAGCATTTTCTGTTTTACGATGTAAACTCAGCACGCTTGTAAACCAGGGCTCTTGTTCTTTAATGTGCTCTTTCCGAGTGTAAAAAAAGAAAGTAATAAAGAACGTTGAAGTACTTGCAAATAATTACAATGGTAGTCATGGTTACTGCCTTCACCTTCACATTGAATATTTAAACAACATTAAGAGTCTAGTGCCATGCTAGCAGCTCTCTGAGGCTGCACAATGACCCTTTGGGGTTAATGCTAACGACAACATGGCTTTCAACATCTTAACAGTGCTGAATATTAGCGAGCTAACATTTGCGTTCTTGCAAGAACCTCAGGAGAGTCCGGTTGCCTTTGTAAAGCTCTGAGATACCTGGATGACTGAGAATCTTCATCTTTGTTATGCTCCACCTGAAAGCCCCAGTACTGACAGTATTGTTCTGTTGGGTTTTGTACCTTCTCTGGAGGTCTTGTTGAAGCTTCTTGGGACCGACTGCTGCTCTCTGGCTCCCGTCCTTCCACCTTCTCCTTCTCTACATCCTCCTTCAGTTTCTCCTCCTCAGGCCGTGGTTTCCACTGTGGTGCTGAACGTGTCTGCACCCTGGCCCTGCTGTCATCCTGCACCTCCTGCTCACTGCGGTTCTCCAGCCTGTGGCTCCAGTCGCTGAAGCCTTCGTCCTCCTCCAGAACCAAGCAGCAGCTGGGCTTCAGCTCCTCGTCCAACCTGAGGAACAAATGCAGAGCAGCTCCCTTAGAGGACTGGATGAATGTTCTCTCTGGCTTGGATTAGTGGGACTGAAGCTCTCTCTCTCTTTCTGAGCCAGGATGAACCTTCCAGTTGAATGTCTGAATCCCAGCAGACGCATAAAAAACTCAGAGAAGAAAACATGCAAACTACTTTACTGAGCTGCTGCATGACACACACCAGAGGAAATGAAGACCATATGTAGTGTACATGTGTTTGCTCTTCGACTGCAGCTCATAAATAGTTTTGTCAAAAAAAAATCAAGACTATCTAATATTTAAAAGCATATGGTCTAAACATTATCCTCTAAATTTATAAAATTTTCTAAATACTGGTGTTTGTAGACTGAATACATTTCTGCATCCTGTTTATATATATTGTGCAACAGTGGAGGAAGAGCTCAGATCTTTAACTTAAGTAAAATTAGCAAAACCACATAAAAACACATAAAACATATAAGTCAGTAAAAGCATTAGAATAAACCTTGAGTATCAAAATTAAGGTACTCACTCTGCAGAATGGTCCATTTCTGAATAATAAAATATATTATATTATTGGATTAAAATTTATGATGCATGAATGTGTTCATCACTTTAATGTTGCAGCTGCTAAAGGCAATTATAATCGCTTTGTAAACAGCTGGGTATCAATAAAAGCTTATCTTAAACCTAACCTTAATAGTTATTGGCAGAAAATGAAAACACCTCACTACTCTTTTGATTTTGTTCTACTTAATGTGTTTTCTGTTGCAACCCAAAAATGCATGTTTCCCTTGTATTTATGTCTTTACTTTAATTATTTCATTTATTTATTTCACATTATTTTTTTTCTTCCTGTTAAGTGTCAAAAAGTCCAGGGCAGGTATAACAATGTAACACAAAAATTGTGATCACAGATTCAAATCTCTATAGTTTTTGAGGCATGTCGACTTTATTGACAGGAGTCTGAGCCTCTCACACTCAGCTCACTTCTAACCAGGCTTCAGAAAAAAATATACTTAACCCAAACTACCGCCACAGATGTCTGTTTCTTGTCTACGGTCCTCTGGTTGAAAAGGTTAAAAAGCAGCTGAAATCAAAGACGGTGGTTCATCTGCAGCTGAGTTTCTTCCCCAGGTGACCGAGTGTTTTTCATATCACCCAGAGGTCTCCAACAGGGCAGAGTGTTGAGCGAGGCGGCAGGTGGCAGACAGGACGTGCGGCTTCAGGCTCCATGGCAACAGAGACAGTAACCACGGAAACATCAAACAGAGAGACACTGCTGCCTCCTGTTTCAGGTCAACTCAGATCGGCAGACTGAACCTCATCGGCACTAATCACCCAGATAAAAGCAGATGTTTTCTCCAGTGGTTTCCAAATGGTATCTGTCTTTGTTTCACCTCTGTTAATTATACTTACCACTATATAAATATATATATATATATATATTATTAATTATGTACAATATAGCCATTTCTATCTTACAGAACTAGTAGTTAGATGAATAATATTCTAATCTCCAGTCAGGAGGAACCGTGAAGCTAATGACTAAACCACTGAGCGGGGCTTTATTTGATGAGTTTACTTCACAGTGCAGTAAATGAGTCTGCTCAGCAGCGCACAGTCTCAGGTGAAGAGGAAATTTCCCCTTGAGAGACCTCATCTGACCAAACAACCAAAAACTGATGGTGCAGCAGCTTCCTCAGCTCATTCACCTGCTGCATCACTGGACAAGCTCTTTTCCACTGTAATCAGCACTGCAGCTGATGGAGACTGAGCTTTAACAAGAAGGACAGTTTACTCAGTCACAACATTAAAGAGTGGCAACATTAAAGCTTCAGTGTAGTTGGAGACATTGAAGTAAAGTACTAAACCTGTTCAGTAAGGTAAAGTGCAAGGAGATCAGGTGAAGAAGTGCACTGAAAGTGCATAGTAAGTGCTAGTTAGACATGTGAGGGTGTTAAGAGGTGTGAGGAGAGGAGGTGCTCTAGGAAGAGAGGAGTCTTCAAGAGGTTCTTGTATATACAGAGGCACGCCCTGGCTCTGAAAGCATCTGGTAGCTGGTTCCAACATTGGGGGAACCACAAACAAGAACAATCTGGACTGAGATTGTCTTGTGTGCGTCCAATCTGTGATCTAAAAGCAAACAAATGCGTCGCCCCACTACCAAAATTCAACACACATGACTCAGATCTATCAACTAACAAACCAAGTTTTGCTGGAGGAGGACAAGCACCAGTCAGGGTTTTTTTTTTACAACCTGGCAAACCAAAAGTTTTTCTTAATGGCTTCTTACTGGTCTATAAAGTTTTGATAGATGATTATTAACTATTCCTACATCATTAGTGACAACTAGGCTGGATGTGCACGAACATGGACATCCCTGTATTAGTGAGGTGAAATCTTTGTTTTGTACAGGAGACTTTTGTTAAGAAAAATTCAACTAAAAGTCAAAGATCCACAGCCACGTCACAACAAGCTCTTCCAGCTCTGTTTCTAGTCTGACTGGTTGATATTTACACACTGTGAGATTGTATTGTACTCACTCCGTGTTTTGTGTGAGGTCGTTGTGATGGGGGGGCTCTGTCCAGGAGGGGCTCCCCTCTCCTCTCTGCCTCTCCCTGGCTCTCCTCCTTCGCTCCCGCTCCACCTCCTCAGCGTCCTCCTGGCTCCGCTGGGCCGTCACCCTGCAGTCAGCGTGGACACCAACAGGCCGTCAGCACACACTCCTACTGTAGGAGTCAGATAACACCTTAAAGTCTCCAACAGCTGAAAACATTCAATATGAAGAGCTTCTATATGTGAAAAGTGAGCAGCAGTACCAGGATTCAGAACGATCCAACAGACAACCATGGTTAACATACAATTTTCTACCATCCATCAATCCATTCATTAGCTATAATGCTAATCCTTCGAGGGTTACGTGGGGCTGGAACCAATCCCAGCTCACATTGTGCCAGATGCCAGTCTATCACATGGCTAACATATGTCAGCAATGTTTCTGTTCTTCCCTTTTTAAGTGTCTTTAAGGTAAATTCATCTTACTCCACAGTCTGACAGTATCACATACACTAAATATTATATATTCGCTTGTTCCAGCTCTTCACTAAAGCTTTAAGATCAAAACTCCTTTTCATGATTCTATCAAATATTCTAAATGTTTTATGCATCATTTTATCCAAAATTCATCCTGACATATTAAGTATCTTTGGACATTACAAATACATATCTGTTGATTTGTTCACACATTGTTTCTGTTTATCCCAAGCATCAACCTCTGGGGCTGAAAAATACTTCTTCTTACTTCTTCTTACTACTTCTTCAAAGTGGCATCAACCAAAATTTTGGCTCCACACCAGCCCCACCTCTTTGCCCATTTTTGGATTAACCGAGAGTTAGGTGCGGAGTCAGACACTGCCAAGACGGTGGTAGCGCAGCAGCTCACTCTGAGCTTCAAAACCGCTCTTCATGGGTGACATCACGGAGCATCTTTATATCTATGGTTAATCCTACATAAACCACAAATATGAACAAAACTAGTTGTGGAAATGACTTCTTCACACAACTTTCAAATGTTTGTAGCCACTTGAAAAGATAGTAGACCATACTGTTGTTATAGAGATACTGAGGATGATGATGGTAAAGTTGGTTTTCCATCCTCTACCTCCACAGCTGCTGCAAATCCCTCAATCCTCAGGGCCTCCAGATACACTACATGGGCGAAAGTATGTGGACTCCGAACATCTGATTCTGAAAGCATGACCATCAATCTGCTGCTACAACAGCCTCCGCTCTTCTGGCGTCAGGCTCTCCACCAGATGCTGAACCTGGCTGCAGGGATTTACTCCCATTCAGACACGAGGGTGTTAGTGAGCTGATGTTGGGTGATGAAGTCTGACTCATTCCAGTTCATCCTAAAGGGGCTGAATTCAGGTTTCTGTGTAGACCAGTCAGGTTCTTCCACACCAAACTGGGGAAATCATTGCTTTATTTCTTTTATATCACTTCTAAAAACATATCACTTTCTGTCACTAAGCTTTTTCATAATCTCTTTTAAATATTTCACATACTTTTACATTGCTTATTTGTGTTTCTATTTTACTTGTTTTGTTATTTTATCTTTGTGAAACACTTTGTAATCTCAGATTTTGATAGGTTCTATATAAATAAACTTTATTATTATTATATTATGTATAGCTCCATACATAATATAATAATAATAAAGGCTTTGTGCACAGGGGCAATGTCTCGTTGAAACAGGAAAGAGACAAACACAAACTCTTGCCGCAAAGACAGAAGCACTCTATTGTCTACACAGCAGGAAATGGTGCAGCATTAAGAAGATATATGACATATAAGTCGAGAAATGAAAATTCAAACCATGTTATCTGCTCTACCAACCACTTTGTCACTCCACTACACATTACTCACATTTCCTATTGTTATTTTCTTGGTACAACAGTGAAATATCTCTATGGAAAAGTTTACGTAAGAGGTTTTTCTCAGGTAAGTGGACTTTAAAAATCGGAGGAAAATATGAGTTTCTTTTTCATAGAAAGCTCATTCACTTCTTCTGTCTGATCGGCCTCAGTTTCCAGGGGGCGGGACTTGATAACAATAACTCTTTTTATTGTCAAAGCACATCTGGTGGAGCTTGAGCCAGCTGCTGTGCTGTTTCACTTAATTTCAATCTCTGGAGAGAAACAAAGAGAGAGAGAGAGAGAGAGAGAGAGAGAGGGAGGGAGGGAGGGAGGGAGGGAGGCAGGGAGGAGGTGAAGAGACGGAGGAGGAGCAGAACGGAGGATGGAGAGAGACTTTAATCCTGCAGACCTCCAGACTTCCATCATACTTATGGAGGTCTGGAGAACATCTTGTCAGAAAACTGGAATAACAAGAACTTTGGAAATATTCAGTCAGCCATCTGACTGGCTGTCGGTTTGAGACTGTCCACCTCTGAAAACAGAAACTGTTGTTGGACATTGGTTGGCTACAAACAAGTTTTCCAAAGTCTTATGTCATTGTTTTTAAAGGAAAATTCCAGTTTATCAAAACTTGGGTTCTATTTTTTATCAGTCATGGTGGGATTGTTCAAGTTAACTGCAACAGTGATAAAAATTAGTTGGACGGAAAAGAAACACAAGAAGTCAGACAATCTGAGAGTTTTTAAACCTTAGAAAAGAAAACAAAGGTGAAGGATAAAATTATTACTCAAACTATCCATAAACATCCATCACAGTTTACCGACCAACTTCTCTTGACTTCCTGCACTTGCCACAGTTTTCCTGTGCAATGAGGGATTACTACCAACATATCGGGTGCGCTCACTTTCTCTTTTACCTCCGAATGAAGTGATTTACATCATCTGACTAAACAACCTGCGTGCTGTCTGAATGATCTGAGTGATGTCACCGTGTTTGCAGTTATGAGCAGTTTTTTCCATCAGTGTTTTTATAACTGTTTCAACCTACAAAAATACATGAAAATAAATCTTGTATATCCTCACAATAAAAGTAAATGTTGAAGTATTTACTGTGAAGGCAGAAGTTTTGACACTGATTAATTATATGATGATTAATATTCAGAGGTTGACACAGAGGTTGTACAACCAAAAACAAAGACACACAAAATGTATGCTGGCTAAGATTAATGTTTTGTAGTTTTTCTAACACTAGTTTAAGACATTTTCTGCATTTTTTGACAAAAAAGTTGTTTTAAAAGAATACATTACTCGATAAATGAAAACAGAACAGAGAAAGAGGTCTAATCTTACATCTAAGTAATAAAAATATTTAAGCAACTGGAGTTGAAGTGCTACGAGGGAACTACATTGTTTTGCAGGTTTTGGTTTTTGAGACAAAACGGAGCCATGCACAGGTGAAGTGGTTTAATGAAGCGATGCAGATCCATGTATCTACACTCAGGGGTTATTTTTATCGCGTTATATACTGAGTCTAGACCTCTGAGCGAAACACCTCGAGTGTGTTTTTAAGAGTGTTTAAGTTTGTAATGCTTTCATGTTTATGGCTGACAGTGAGTCTGGCAGCATATAAAAGGGGAGTTGGCCAGGAGAAGGTGGGTAACACCAGTAATTCTACCACTAGAACTGAGCTGTGTGTTCAGAGGTTGATGCACGTTTTCATATCGGACCGGATTTATTGTAGCACTAACATTTTGTTGAGAGGAAGACTCTCACATTTTGTTTCTTTTATCTTTGGCAGGTAACCATCTTTGTTTGGAGGGCTCACTCTGTTTGAAAATCCTCAGGAAAATCTGCTGGTAGAAGCAGCTTGTGAATTTAGCGATGATCACAACACTGCAGCGCCGCATGGCTTTCATTAAAAGAATTCATAAAACATGCAGACCATTCGTCTTTGTACTGGCCTATTGCGGCTCAAATAAATGCAAAGGCCTTCACCCAAAAATATGATTAATTTTCCAAACATGTCAACCCCTCGATTCATCAAACATTTGTCCCGATGAGGTCATCACAAAAAGCATCTTTAATGCGCAAAAAACAAATTCAGATATAAAAGACTAATGAAAATGTCATTGGTTAAATCTGCTGGTGAGGACACTGGCCATGAACGTTTGCGATTCAAACAGGCTGCGGTCATTATTATGTGGGAAAGTGACCTACATAAGATCGTGCTCACTGGAGATGTAGTGGGAGCCATGTTGGCAGGAATCAGTCTTTAGTTCACTGTAAATCGATTTGATGTGTGACAGGCCTGTTTCAGCGTCTCGGTCAGGCCATTTTTCGGGGGGAAATGGGTCAAGTGGGGATCAGGTTTGATTGCCTGGACCTCGTCGTTGCTGTCTGAAATGCAACAAGGGGAAGGGGCATGAAATCTTTAAAGCGCCATATCAGTGGTTTTGCACATTTTAGCCCAGGAACTACGGTTCACAGCAGCGTAGGTGAAATCAAACATTTCACCAAAGCGTAACAGTTTTTAAATTGATTCCTGGACTTAAAATCGGTTGGTGCCAAGTACATCACCATATGAGTAAGCGAGTGAAGTAAGAAAGACACATCAGCGAATAATTCTTTGCTTTCATGCAACTTTTTATACTTGGCCACTTCCTGTGTCTTTGACTAATCGGATAGCCATCTGATACAGCCTGCGTGTACATATTTGGTAAATACATTGATATGGAAAGTATCAGTAAAATGTCTATCAATACTAATAATATTCCATCAGAATGAATACTATATCCACTAATAATAACTCTGACATTATCAACTGTTTTATGGTTCTGTTTAGACTCTCACAGCTCTAGGTTCAGGTTAGGGAAAGATCCTGGTCTGGTTTAATACAGAAAAAGTTCACAGTGACTTCAGACACAACCTGTTCATTAACATTTATCCCAAACCGTCATCTTTTCCTACCCAAACCCAAAATGCTTCTATTGGCCAGACTCTGGATGTGAACCCTGTCTCTGGTGTCACAGTCCTGCACTTCATACACCCCCCATCCGCCCCAATCACTTCCTGACCTCGTGGTGACTGTGCTGCCATTAATAAATGTAATGCTCTATTTGTAAAAAAAAAAATTGTAAAAAATACGTTGCCTCTGGACGTGATCCAGCCAGCGATTATGTTTCCTACAAAATGTATTTGCTGTTGCCGATTAGTTGTTTAGAAACGTTATTCCTGGGAGACAGGGGCGACAAGTCACTACCTGCATCTATTCAAAGACACTGTGGGAAGTGTATAACTCCAGTATATTTAGATGAGACGTGTCTGTTCTGCCTTACTCTCACAGTAAGTGCAGTTACAGAGTATTGTCTCTGCAGGGCAGTCTGGTGCAAAAGGTATCTTCAGGGTCTGCTGGGACATTTAACATGATGCTGTGAAGCATAAATGTGAAACGAGCAAATTATGGAGGAAATCTCTCTGATACGAATCACTTTTTCCACCATTTACACAATGAGGCAATGGAGGCCTGGGGAACGGCATTTTCTTTGTGTGTGTGATGTGTGTGTGTGTGTGTGTGTGTGTGTGTGTGTGTGTGTGTGTAGTGGTGCAGGAGGGGGGTTTACGACTCAGCCAGATGATGTCATGGCCATTAAGGAGGTTGCAGCTATAAAAGAAGCCATTGAACTCGGAGCTCAGTGTCATTTTCGGTGAAGTCACACAGCAATGTTCCACCGATCACAGAGGAAACAACAACCTCACTGACAACAAGGAGCAGTAGTTAGGAGACGGGTGCAAATGTGAAAAACAACTCAAGAAATTAGGCTCGATGAATCAGAACAGACTGCGTTAAGTGCCCAAACCAAGCCAACAAAACTATATGATAACAGGTGGTTATCTTTATCATACACCCTGTTATTTTACCTGTTATTTCATTGGATGAATCAGGTCTCGATACACTGACAGGTTGCTACTGGAAGAAAACAAGACTGTGGGGAACAAGGGAGGACAAACTGGGCGTTTTAGAGGAAAAGAGAAACGAATATACTCTAATTAGTTTTGTAAATATCGGGTACTTACATGCAACAGCTCTGGGAAACAAAACTGAAGTTTGAAAATGGTTTTAACAACCTTTTTCTTACCATGTAATTAAGGAGTAAAAAGAGAAAAGCAGCCACACGGTATATTATAGCCCACATACCTTATAATTGCTGTGTAATGAAAGAAATAATTATTAGGTTCCTCATTCAAGTTTAGCCATGTTTGCTCACATGTTGTATTATTACATGACTTTATTAAATTGTAATTTTCCCTCTAAGGTGATAGTAAAAAACTTCCTATAGACAAACATACTAGACAAACATATATGTGGACCATCATGCCTGCTAGGAGAGAGTTTCTAAAAATATAGCCGCATTTTTTCGACATGTCTTTATTCCAAATCATAGAATAAAGTAGAAGACATGATATTAAATCCATGTATATTGGATGTAATTGAGCTCCTCTCTTTTATACTGTTTTCTCCTACACATTGTAATAATGTTTGTCAATGAGTGAAACTACATCATGCACAGCAATGATGTGATGTGTGGGCTGTAATATAATGTATGGCTGCTCTCACTTTTTTCTCTTTAATTACACTTTGATGTTGATGATGTTAAAATACCTTCTGACTGTCGATGTTGAGGTTTGCTCTGTTTCAGCAGTTCTTAAACTCAGCGCTGTATTCTGTTCACCTAAATGGCCTCAGACAACAGGTGCTGCCCGCAGACTTTGAAATGGTCTCAACCGAATCGTGGACTACAGGCTGGTTTTCTGCATCTTTTGTCTGGTGTTCCGCATGGTTTCATTCTAGGTCCCTTACTGTTTTTTTTTTTTTTTTTTGTGAACGCTGCTACACAAAGTATACCTTTCTTAAAGCCAGAAGCACATCAGTCAAAGACAAGGAAATTAAGAGGCGTCAATGTTCACTTGTGTGTAATATGTGTCGTGATAGAGATTTTGAAACTGAAATAACTGTTCTGAGATGTTAACATTTTTGAAGAGAAGCATGTTTTGGTGCACGTATGCTTGACTGAGATCTGTCTCAGCCTCTCACACTCATTTTTTTTTAATTGCAACTTAACTTAACTTAACCAATTCTTTTAACAAATATGGATTTTCATGCCTCAAGCACATATATCAACTACACAGACATTACTGTCATGTTTTCTTTTTTACACCGGCAGTCTTTTAAAAGATCAGGGTGACTCTGATGATCTGTTTTCCATATAATATAGGTACAATGATGGTGATCTTGTTTTACCCACTGGCTGGAGGTTTTATCATAATGTTTTACATTGTTTTAATTGTACATTTTATTTATTTTCCTATAAGTAAGTATATGCACATTTGGAGACAATGAAGTTAAAGTTGAAGTGTAAGAAAAACAAGCAATCCTGCGTTTCTCCAGCAGTTCTAGAAAAGTCTTCTGACAAGAAGTTGATGCCCATAACATTATTTACATTTCATATATATTTTATATGCTTCTATGTGTACAGTACTGATCATAAGTTCTTAAATCTTTAACTGAAGAGTAAGTATTAACTGTAACTGTCAAATAAATGTAGTGGAGTAAAAACCAGTGGTGGAAGAATCTAAAGTACAACAACTCATTTAGCAGAATGACCCAGTTAGTGTTTTATTATTATAATACTGAATCATTATTTATGATGCATTAATATTTAAGTGGTACATTCATGTTGTAGTTGGTCAAAGTGGAGCTAATTTTAACTACTTTTGGGTAGTTTAATCTACACTAAGAATTAAAAGTTTTAGAAAACACCCTAATTTTTCCAGTTTTTATTATTCAGCAGCTCAAGTCTAGTGAACAACCTTAAATAGTACACAGGTAAGCTGTAACCTTCCCAGGTAAAAAAAGATTCATCCTACAGCAAAATAATGACATTTTGTTATGTTTGATTCCCATTGTAGAAAGAAGCCACTAGTGTGTTAGGATGAATTTAGGAGTGAAGATTCCATGATTCGATTCCTTGTTTATTTCTGTAAAACATCTTTATTATTCATTTATTCTGTGCTTTGATTTCAGAAACACAGACTTTACACTGGGTAAATTTTAGTATGAACTAGAAAAATTGAGGTGCATCAAATTTATTAACTGATCCTATGTTTCATAAGTGAGCTCATAATCTTAAAAGTGAATTGCAACTATACCTGATAAATACAATTTAAAAAGTGGAGTAATAAGTACAGTTTTTCCCTCCCTAAGTATAGAGCTTGACTAAATGAACTTAGTTACTGTCAGCCTCTGGTAAAAAGCTAAAACATTAAATAAAAGGAGAATTCTAAAGTAAAGGACAAATATCTTAGAATTGTACATAAGTAAATGTAGTTAGTTTCCACCACTGGTTAATTAATGTTTTCTTCTTTGATGACGACTACATGAAATCTTTTAATCACATTGTTGTTGTTTTTCCTGATCCACAACGAAATTGATCAGATTCTGGAGAATACACCTTTAGCAATCTGCTAATTTGATCCTGCAGTTACGAGTGAAAACAAAACAAAGCTGTCATGTGTTAAAAGCTTTTTTCTCTGACCTGATCAGGTTCTGCAGGAGCTGTCTGCTGGAGCTCCTTCTTTTGATGGACTCTGACATGTTGGACTGGGCCGCTCCTGGTCTGTGGTCCTGGGTTATGGTTCTGGTGGTTGGTCACAGCCTTTGGTCCTGCTCCCGGATCTGATCTTGGTTCTGGTTCTGGAGTCTTAGACCTTTCCTACAGCTGTTCTGTTTTTCTTCTTGTTCTGTCTCTGTAGCTCATGTCACCCTCTCTCTCTCTCTCTCTCTCTCTCTCTCCCTGTTTAGTCGCAGCTCTCTCCTCCCTCCATGTGGTTTTCATTGAAGCATTTTGACCCCCCCTCTCTCACTCTAACAGAGGTCACGTGACTCTCCCTAGGGGAAAAGTAAGATGATATCATAACAGTGGATCAGCAACAATATTATATGCATGTGTACTATGAGGGGAGTGTCAGCCTGTATACTGTAGTTGTGTGTTTATATACAGAAACACGTTTGGAGAGACCGGCCCATGTGTGACTCACTGCTCTTTAAAAACCCAAAAATGACTGCGACATGAAGCTTGATCCGCTTCTCTTGTTGTTTTCTCAATAGAAACAAAAACAAACATTTACTGTATTTCTGGAATTCCCTGAGAATCTATTGATTTCCATTATTTATTTATTTTTACCCATCAGTCGAGTCCTGACTGTTTAATGAGGGAAGTTATAAACTATCATTCAAACAGCCTGATAGGTGGGTATCTCACTTTTCAACAAACCTCTTAAACATGCATGTTGAATGTTACAGGTCCAGTTAACTTATTAACTGCATTCAACTAATTGATATTTCTGTTCAGTTCCAAGTAGCAGAGAAAACACCATGAAATGTGTCTAATTCTTTCAGTAAAGACAATAACTGAATATAACGTTAAACATAACTTAAATATAAGTAATAACTAGTTTCTTACCTCTTTGTGATTTCCGTTTGTCTGCATAAATATTTCAGGTGTTAACTTACACTCTTTGTGGGTCAGTGTTGCCAGATTTGACGGCCCAGTCAGAGCATATGTGTAAGAGAGGAAATAAAACAGAACAAAAGTAGTTTGGATAATGTTACATTGAATGTTAAAAGTTCAACAAATATAAGTCTTTTGTCAGAGAGCTAAAAATTTCAACTCAGTTGTAATAAACTGAAAAGACATTTGGTTTTAATGATCATCAGTTATCAGTTGTTGTGTGTCGTCCTGACCCTAACCCTAACCACTCAGATACGAGCACTATGGGAAACTGACCAAGATCCAGTTAATCTAGAAACACTGTTGGAGTTATTACAATTACTTTAAAAAGTAAATAACATTTGTAACATTTGTATCCAAAAAAACAAAAAACATGAATATGAATAATTTGCTTTCAAAATAATGCCTTTAATTATTAATTATAAATTAACTTCATACAAAGTGCTGCAAACAGAAAAAACCTATTCAGATCAGTATTTGCTGTGACTGCCCCTTTGCCTTTAAACCAGTGCCAGTTCTTCTTGGTATACCTGCTCACAGTTTTTCAGGTACTTGGCAGGATGGTTGCTCCAGCATCTGGGAGAAGTGTCTTCTGTCTCTTCATGTGATCTCAGACTGACTCCATGTCGTTGAGATCAGGGCCCTGTGGGGGCCAGACCATCTAGTTCTTTATGACTCGTTCCTGCTGCAGAATGAATCTGGTCTGATCAGATGCCTCCTGATGCTTCTGGATGACGGATAAGAATCAACATCTGAAGTACCTAAAACTTTTCCACAGTGCTGTATATACATTTGAATTTTGAAGGAAGCACAGGCCAGGACAAACTGAGCTTGAGCTTTTGTCTCTGTCTTTCTGGTTTAGTGTGTCTTGTGGTCTGGGAAGCACAAATTAAAACAAAAACATCGTCATAGAAGGAGTGTAAATGATACTTTATGGTCTTTGTTCGGTCTGTATAAAACTCAGATATTAGCAGCAGCCTGAAAACAAAGCTGAAGGGATAATGAGTGTGCTGGATCTGGTTACTGTTCAGCAGGTTATGAATAAGATATGGCAGCTCAGAACAGGAGCAGCTGCTGGAGGCGACGAGCCCATCTCCAAATACAGAGTCACATCACTGTCAGAGGACTGGGGCTTAACCCCACCCATTCTGTTCCTCTGTTTGTTTGTTTGTTTGTTTGTTTGTTTGTTTCTGTTTGGACACTACGATAAGAGACTCAGCTTCTGAACACAAAGACAGAAGTAGAACTTTTCTCTTACTAAAAACTCTCTCCATCTATCAGTCCAACACACACACAGATGTGCATTAGGTCACCCAGGCATCTCCAGCCAACACTGATTTACACTCACGCTTAAACACATGCGCACACACACACACACACACACACACATACACACACACACACTTTCTCGTTCGCCCACCCCCTAAAATCCCGCGGGAGCTTGAAACGCTCACAAACACTCCACAAAATGGTTACCACGGCAACACTCCCACAGCACTTAACACAGTCTGACTGTCGAAACAGCTCGGTATGAGGCTGATGGTGACGCCGCCAACTTCAACACTTTCTGCAGTGCTTCCCCTGAGGAGGAATTTTAGTTTTTAGTTTGGAGAATTAGGAAACACAACACACACTGTGGCAAACTGTCCGGTGAAAACCTCAGTCCCTTCGATTTTCAGGTTAGTTTTAGTTGAAAGGAACTCTCCTCAGTTCTCTACAAACTGATAATCAATATGCATTCTTATCAGTTTTATGTGATATACAGGGCAGCTTATGGATTTTCAATCTGTTGATGTACATAATTTAGATGACAAGAGGATGGCAACACCATCAACAAGTCCAAACAAACAGCCAGAGACATTATCTTCAGAGACAAGATGAACAGAGTCCTGCAGCAGATGGTCTGGCCGCCACAGAGCCCTGACCTCAACATCATGGAATCAGTCTGGGATCACACGGAGAGACGGAAGACACTGAGACAGCCTAAATCCACAGGAAAACTCTGGCAGTTTCTACAAGATGCTTCTTTATTGTACAGTATATTATATGGATTAAAATACTGCAATATTAAAGGTTCTGTAAAGGATAATTACTGCCACTAGATGTCGCGCTAGACCACCAGCATCTCAGGCCTAAGGTGTTATGAAGCCCAGTGAAAGTGGCCACTAAACACACAACAAGAAACACAACTGAATAAAGTCACACTGTGTATATGAGAGGCAACAAAAACAATCCAGTCACAACAATTAGCCAACGTTAGCATTGCAGTGATGTGCTTCCACAGCAATGCTAACATTAAGCCAGCTAGCAATAGCAACATTTGCTGAATACATTCATAACTTCGGTTACAGCAAATTAGCTAAGTTGTCATGCCTTCTGTAGCCGGTCACTAATGAAAACAGATATATAACATTGTGTTGCATCAAGGTACTTACACATGGAGGAGAAGAGATGGTGGGACGTTCATCTCGGTAAAGCCAGACCAGTATTGACTCCACGGTTGGACTGGGAAAGAAACTCAGCCTTGGACTTATCCGCTGGGACCGGGCTGTACGAATGACACTGACGGAGCCGGTTCATGGTCTACCAGCCAACCGAGCTGATATTCCCCATGGCCACGCCGCCTGTGCCCCGCTCTCATCTCTTTCTTTGTTGGAGGCCTTTTCAGATGAAAACGTTTCAGTTTCTTCAGTGAAGAAAATTCTGGAAGAAACTCTGCTCAGGACGTCATTACTCCACTATATCGTTACATAGAAAATAGCTGCTTGCTGCTATATTATTGTTTAAAATCTCATTTGCAGAAACCTTTACATTTTACAGTGCACCCTCTCTCCTATCTTCTCGGCTTTGTTTTCACAAAAATGACAGACTTAAACTAATCCCTCTCCACTAACACGTACGTCAACCCCTCCATACTGAAGACTTATAAACCGTAAACATTTAAGTGGTTGCTTGATTGTATAAACAGACAACAAATGTTACACATGAATTAAAGGTGTCCTTATAGACGTTTTCTTGCAAACAAAAGTGCCAGTACGACACAAACAAAACGGGATCCCACTCGTAAAGACATTTCTCCGCAGCAGTTCTAGTGGTTAGAAACTCCGCAGGGTTCCTTTAAATGAATAAAATCATGACAGTGAAAACATACGTGTGGAGCCACCAAGTCATGATCAACTCCACAGTCTGAAAGTCCTGCAGACAACAGAGGAAAAACAATGTTGTGAGAATATAAAACATGATAACATTAATAAACACTCAAAATTGCACTTATATCTGCTGACAACTACATTTTAATGTGTAAGAAACTATTTATTAAATGTTTGTATATTGCTTACTAATGCTGAATGGGGGGGGGGGGGTAAAGGAAAAGTTTATCCTAATCACATTCACCAATCCCTCTTTTTAACTATCAAAATATTCAGATTAATCTCTCCTCATGCAGTTATTGTGACGGTCCAGTTGAGTCTGACAGATGAGTTCATTAAACAATGCTGCCAGGATCAGTTCGCACAATGTTCGGCAAACAGTCTGACTGGCTTCTGGTTTTCTTGCGTCATGTAAATTTCTCTCCGAAGGTTGAGATGTTTTCAACTCGAGCAGATGTCTCTACTCAGTTACGTCACCTGAAGTGAACCTGACTCTTTACATCACTTCTGCTGGTTTCATGCTGCCTTTGCATTGTATCTGGGCCAGCTGTGTAATCCAGTGTTGTGTTGTATTTTCCCTCCGTTCGGTTGACAGGCATGTTACTATTTAATTAAGTTTTCTGCACAATTTGAGACCTCCCGTCTAAATTTGGGTCTGAAGGTTGCAGCTCCGTTCTCCACTCTTGGCCCAAACACCCCGTCAGTCTCTCCCACTACAGTAAACATTGCCAGCTGTCCCGTAAAAACGGCATCACGCTGCAGATCCAGTCCAGACAGATGAGGGAATGGATTACAGGTGAGTGACGTCAAGGAGGAGCACTCAGCAGCTCATCCAAATAGCTGGAAGTTGGTAGAGCTTGCTGGAGGTGACACACAGCTGGGAAGGAAACACTGCCTGGGGGAGTAAGTCTTTGTTGTAACAACTGAGTGATGTACTGATGCATTTGTTTAAGGAAAAGTATGGAAAATAAGAGCTCTTTGTAGCGACTTAAAAGGTCGACAAAACATTGTTAGGTGGGTGTCTGTCCTGTGGCTTCTCTGAGTTTACATGGTTTATTTTAATGGAAATCACTCTCCTTTTTCCGCTGGTTTTTTTCCACCTTGTCAGTTGCTAAGAATATGAAAGAGAGGAAGACCTGGGGAGTTCATATGTTCAACATTTCCCCAGTAATAAATTTTGAGAATGCCTGAGTGACTGCGCAATCCAGGACCAGGATATGTGGTCTGAGCGTCATGGATCAGGGTTAGAGGAGGGGCTGAGAGCGCAGTAGGTGAACAGCTTCAACACATCACACGTTTGTAGACTACTGTGTCTGTGTCTGTTTGCATTCACAAAATAAACAAAACTCTGACATCACGTTTTCCAAAGGTGACGGTGAGAATGAGTCATGTCATCTCCCTATAAAATACTCAATTTTCCACTTAACCTCTAATCCATTGTAATCTCCCTTAAACTTTTTTTCCCCCCTTCTCTGCATTAAATCTCTTGGACAAAAACCCATTATTAAAATTTAAATAGATAAATAAAACCTAAGCAGAAAGTTCTACACCACATAATGAATGTTGTTAGAGTTTCTGAGCCAGCTCTGGCCTCTGAGCATAAAAGCCAACCTCCTGCTGAAACCCAAAGTTTTGGTCTGTGGTATTTTCAGTGTCAAAATTCACCCACAGAGACCAAACCACAGTGAGAACGACATCCACTTTGACTGGATGGATGAAGTTCAGTGTGTAACGAGGATGTTTCCAGCAGAGGCAGAAACGTCTGCCACCTAGTGCACATCTAACTGCACTGCATGTTGGAAACCACAGACACTGAATGAGAGGTTTTGTTCTACTGTTTCATTTATTACAAGTTATGAATACTTGACATTACTGCTGACTCTTTACCAAACCATACCATAATGACTTCCTTTTCTTGCTTTTATTACTAAGCCAGCTGCTGGTTTCATTTATCTCTATATGCCATTCAGTTTCTTTAAACAGGTTGTGTGTGTGTGTGTGTGTGTGTGTGTGTGTGTGTGCCTGTTTAATGGGGTCCAAACGTCTGAGCTCACTTTAAAGTGGACCCCACTGTATAAGCATGATTTCTAAAGTAAACATATGAAACAAATGTTACACATGAATTAAAGGTGTCCTTATAGACGTTTTCTTGCAAACAAAAGTGCGAGTACGACACAAACAAAATGGGATCCGACTCGTAAAGACATTTCTCCGCAGCAGTTCGAGTGGTCAGAAACACCACAGGGTTCCTTTAAATGAATAAAATCATGACAGTGAAAACATACGTGTGGGGCCACCCAGTCATGATCAACTCCACAGTCTGAAAGTCCTGCAGCTATATTGGACGTGCATTTGCTCTGTTAAGTTACTACAATTCAAATGAATCACTTCCTGCTGCTCCTGTTTCACATTAGAAGCTTGTATTGTGAACAAACCACAGGAAAACCACCGACTGGTTTTCACTATAACTTTGTGCACATAAAAAGTTTGTCTCTCAGAAGCAAAAGTGGAAGTGGTATCCTGAGGTGCTCCATCAGGAGAGGCAAACCAGACAAATGCTTGGGGCCCCCAAGGGGAAAAGGGGCCCCTGAAGACACTTCATATTGGCACATTTTGCAATGTCAACTATAAACTCCCTTAAACCTCCCATGAAGACACTATGCAGTGCACTGCTGTTGCAGTCAGCATTATGGGTAATGTAGGCAGCAGGTATTTGCTTTGGAAAGCAAACGTTATTTAGTTTGGACTACCTGTCTGTGAAATGTTGAGTTCTTGGCTTTGTTAATTTGTTTTATGAAGTCTTGTTTTGTCTACTGACTGAAGTTGAACAAAGTCATTAAGTCTGTGCAGATTGAAATTGTGTATTTTTATTCAAGACATGGTCCATAAACTCACACACACTCCCTGTCAACACCATCCTGTTCAGAGAGACTGGGTTTCTGAGATTCTGCCCTGCTGGAACAGTCTCCTCCTCTCGTTCATAACAAGCATATGACACATCTGTGAAACATTCATCACTGAACAGCTGCCAGCTTCATTAAACTCAGGGAGGGATTAACCTTTAACGAACAGAAAAATCCGGCCACAACTAACTCCTCTAATATCCTTCATCCAGCTTTTAATTCGTTCCAGTTCTCCTCGAGCGTGTTTTATGTTTTTATCTGTTTCCAAAATTAAAATCTAAGATCTTCTCTTACGTCTCAGACATTTCACTCCCAAGATAGCAGGACAGTAATCCCAGCAGCTTCTCAGCACACTGATGCTTCTGTTATATTGGACACGCCTTATGTGTGTGTGTGTGTGTGTGTGCGTGCATGTGTCAGCCTGCCAACACTGATACTCACTCGTCCAGCTGACTGCAGTGATTCACAGTGAGTTTGTTTCTCTGCACAGCAACACTGATCACTGACAGGCATCAGTTTCATCTCCAGTGTTTCCATTACAGCATGGACTCGGTTCACAGTGAGTTATGAACGGGCTTTCAGAGTGGCCGGCATCCATGTTAATCACTCCATCCATCTCCATGGAGCTGAAACAGTGTGAAAAGTGCACTGTGGCCACACAAGTCAGTTTATGGATTAATGCTTTGCTGTCTGGCTGACGGTTGCTAGGTAGCCATTTTTGTTGGCATTTAGCAGTACAGGCTTGTTCATGTCCCAACTCATTTAGATAAATATTTAGGTAACTTAGCTTGTCATACGACGACCCTGAGACCTCAACACAATGTTTTGTCTGCTGAAAACACTATTCGCAGCACATGTGTGGTGAAATTCACGAAGATGTTTTCTGAAATCGTTTGTGTTTTGTCTATTTGCATGTGTTTTGTTGCAGTGTGTTGAGCCCTCAGGGCCACCGTACTTTTTGGCACATTACCACCACCTTCTGTTGGTTCTTCTCTGGCGCCGTTAACTCTTGTGAGAGTTCGCTGAGAGAACACTGTCGGAAACTCTTACGAAACATGACAACAGTGAGGAAACAAAACTTCATTAAACTAACCCTTTAATATAAAAAATGTGAGATAAAACCTACTACATTTTGAAAATAGTAAAGTTTCATGTTAGATCTTTTAAGGATTTTTGTAATGTAATGATAAACAAAGAGATATGATGACAGTTGATCAGTTAATGGGCTGATACATGATCTATGAGAGAACCATAAAATTTTATAAGAAAAAAACATAGTGTGATTCATATTCCATGAATGAATTTAAAGGCCTATTTACATAACCTCCATCTAGCATCTATAGAACAGGTGTACCAAACATTTGCTGGCATGAGAACATCAACAGAGAAGGTGGATGGTGTTTGCAAGACAATGTGGCAGCGACTACCCTGATGCAGATGATGATGATGATGATGATGTCAGAATAACTTGCTGTAACAAAGGAAGTTCTTTCTCTCTTCACAGTCTCTGGTCTCCACATTTCCTGTGTTGTTCTTGGATAAGGTTCCACAGTGCTGCTCCATGAGGCGGCAGACGGGCCGGTCAGGGTACAACATATCTGCCCCGTTAATCCACAGCCAATGACCAGCCAGGAAACGAAGGCCTGTCCACACCTGGGGAGAGGAAACAACTAATGAACCTTCATAGATGTATAAAGAGAGCTGCGACAAAAAAAAACAAAATCCCTTCCAGTCTTCAAAGCACTTTCCCCACAAACCACCCCATAAAACAGACGATTACAATACAAGGTCAAGTATTACTTTTAATGTTCAGACCTTTAAGGTTTAATACAAGATTCTAGAAAAGCTGTTGTTATGTGCATGATGTAATCTCAATGTGGAGTTTATGGGCTGGTGGGCTCAGGGAAAGAGAGACGCTGATGAGCGTGTGCAGTGGGGCACATGAAGCAAACCAGAGAGAAAACTCACATGGCATGAGAGAGACAAGTGATTGGCACCGTCTAAGAGTCCAGATGTCAGAGTACTTATGATACATCCATGTGATCATCAGGATTTTTTTTAAAAAGTAGGCCGTTGGTGAGGATTACTGTAATGCAGTTCTTGAAGACCACCTGTGTGTGCGGTACTGTGAAGTCCTTTTCTGTTTGCTTTCATTTATATTCTATTTTCATTTATCGCTTAGTTGACAGGGACAGTGCACAACTGTAGCTAGAAGCTTATTTTATCTTACCTTGAGAGCTGAAGTTATTGTCAGCCTTTAAGTTTTTATGTGCACAGACTTGTACCTTTGACTTTTTAATCAAAACTGACAGAGATTTCTACTAATGGTTTATTCGGGAGAGTTTCATGTCTATCCAAGCCATAGTAGTGCTCCACATTTGAGTCACATAACATCGCCAATGGCAAAAATGAATGGGACTTTTAACTGCTGGAGCTTGTCCGATATCACACCTTCATCCACCCATTTCATATACTGTATAATAAACACCCAGTAGTTTACTTTATAGTAAGTTTAAATATCTCACTCCACATGCAGCCGTGGCCGTCCAGCTCACAAAACACAGAGCCAGAGCTGGTTGGTGGAGGTGGCTTTATCTGTTATTTATATTTATAAAAACAGATCTCATGACAGCATTTCTTACACATGTTGCCGATCGTGAACCCACCTCCTCTGTGTCGGCCTGCATGACCTTGGTCATCACAAAGTCATGGTCTTCTCCAGGCTGCACGCTGACCAGCTCATATCGACGGTTGTAGGTGGTCGGTGTGCTGAGAGCTCTGCAGTGTTCCAGCGCCTCCTCCCAGGTCTTGCTCTCCTTTACCAGGACCAGGTTGTCCCTGTAGCAGATGAAGGGAAAGCGAGCGGAGCAGTTTTGGGTAGCCATCTTTTTTCTCAAAGAAAAGACGGAGACACAGTCGCCGTTGTTACTCGGCTCATTTGATGCCCAATTTCTGTACTTGGAACTCCCTTTGGTCCACTTCCACGTTCCCCCTGCAGGACAGATGTTGAAAGTTCAGCAACACAGATGAGGTGAAAGTCTCTCTCTTAATTTTTTTAAAGAATTGTAAGCATTGTTTTATATCACTCACTACCACATTTTCAACTTTTTGTCTCCAGATGTGTTTTCTTCCTCTCACAAAGCTACAGAATCATTAAGTCTTCAGAGACTACTGTGAGACAGATGTGTAGTAATTTGATTTGGTGACATCTTACAGAGAAAAAAGTTACAGGGCTGAATATATAAGAATAGTTCATAAAAGCATGACATGATGTGACTGTCTTAGTCCTTACCATCTCTGCGCAGTCCAGTCCAGACCGGAAAGTCCCGTGGGACAATAGCTTTGGACACGTCTTTAGTGTCTCTTAGAGTTGCCAGATCTCGGTATTTACTCCTGCAGAACTGCTGGGCCTCAGACCATGTCTTTGACTGAGGTATGAATATGTATTTGTAGTTGTTGGCCTGGATCGTGTAACAGAAGAAGAAGTAATACGCTCCACAATTGGAGCCATAAAACCTTTCAAAAGAAATATCAGAAGTTGATGCATTCATCCAGTTTTTCCTTTCTAGAAAAACATACGAGGTTGTTTAAAGTTAACTGCGTTAGTTCAGTGTTTTTGACATTTTCGTACATTTAATACAAGTAACGAAATATTTGTAGTACTGCAGCATTAAGATACAAATTGTAAACACATAAAACACAAGTAAACACCATTATGCTGCAAAACCCTGGGACTAACCCTCCATCCATCCATTATGAAAACATCATATAAAAGACTCAGCCTCCATCAGAACTCACACCTCTATTTCCAACTTTCACACGAATAACATCAGATAGAAAATTTAAAATATTACAACATATAAAATGTGGAAAAAATGTTCAGTAGTGATATTAGATACATGTGATTTGAAGTAGATGTTCTTAAAATGAAAAATCACTGTTAGAAGTTTTTAAAGTGGTGCAAGAACAGTCTCACATTACCTTCTTATGGTGTAAGAGACGTAAGCACATTTTTCACCTCGTTGTGGCTCATCTCTTCCCCAGTTAACGTTGCTTATGGCTGGCCCACCGGACCAAGCCCAGGAACTTGAAGAGCTGGGCAGATGCAGGCCGTGCCATGCGTTATATTGGTGTAAGTTTATATTGTTTACATCTGACTGCGTATACATGATGGCCAAGTCACCGTTGAAACCTGAGCTGTTTGGACAAATAAAATCAAGTTTCAGGTTTTAGGCTACTGTTATGTGGATATTAGGTGTTGGGTGCATTGAGATAAGCAGTGGATGCTGATTCTTCAGTCGGATGCCATGAAACCATAGCAGAGTGAAGAGTGGGCAACAAGATGACAAAGGCCCAATTCCCATCCAGCCCCTACACACTCCCACTCAGAGACAGAGTGCAACTCTGTATGGAGTCACACTCAGGGCTGTGGAGGGTCTCCTCATTAGGGGGGAGGGTATATATATACATATATATATACACCGGGACGACCTCGCTCTTCCACGATGAAAACAAGAAATTCATTGTTAAACAAAATATTTCATAAAGGATCAATATTCATCTAAAAGATAATGTTACACACAGACTGACAACAGCGTCAAATAACCTGTTGTGATTGCGAGTGATGTTCATCTATCTTGCTCTATAATTCTGCGTAAGTTCACTAAAGCCCAATCATAACTTTCTAAAAAGCCATTGCCAATAATGTGCATAAAAAGAAAACCCCCACCTCCGGCAGTAACTGCGAGCTTCCTCCCAGGTGTAGTAATGTCTGATGTATGAATAGTGTCTTAACACCACTGATCCCAGTCCAGATGCTGAACTACAGAGGAGGAGGAGGAGGAGGAAGGGTCTTGAGAGGTCGCTCTTCATCATCATCATCATCATCATCACCACAGTCCTGTTGTACAGAGAGGATCTTGTTGAACCGTGCTGTGCTTTTGTGTGTAGTGAGGATAAACACTTTGACAATCTTTACAGCTGCTCAGCAGGTGAATGGATATTATTATCTCTCAATATCTTCCATCATATTATGATACCAGACATGATTAAAAAACACTGATGGACACTAACCGGCTAAAAACCAGCGTTAATATGTTCAGTTGGTGTCGTTACCTGTCTTGATGTGTTGGTTTGCAGTCTCTTGTGCAGCAGTGTCGTCAGTGAGAAACTCTTGGTGCTGCTCGATGAGCCTCCAACATCAAGCTGTATGTCTCACTACTTTTTCACTTCTTGTATAAGAACAATAATTTGACTAGCAGACGCCCTTAAGTCAACTATCAGCTCCCTGTCACTGCATCTCCAGAAACCATTTGACTGTTGGCAAATGAAGGTGAGATTTACCTACGGACCTGAAATAATAAAGACATATTATGCCCAAGAGACACTGGGAAGCAGGCCAGCAGTCTGCCTCTCAGTTGGAACCGGCTCCCTGGGGCGTGATATGGCGGGGGCCTCAACTTGAATGCAATTTAATTTAGGAAAATATTGCTTTGTCGAATGATCTTTAAAATCACCTCATGCGAGCGTATACATTTTTTGCATTTTTGTTTTTTGTAATTCATGTGTTTCCATTACTGGTTTTTAAGTTTGTATTAAGCAGGTTAAAGGAAATGCATCTGGAGACTCAGTGAGTGAGTTAAAAAAAAATCTGCAGGTACTGAGAAAAGAAAACATGATTCACAAAGCCCTGTTTGTGTAACACTATACTTGACAGCACAGCTGTTTCTAACGAGTCAGGATTTTAACTGTGAGATTAACTTTGGTGTTATCGTATCATAAAATTATTATTTCACGATCTGTCTTCACAGAAGTCCAGAGATGCCAAAGATATCCACAGACAGCAGGTAACTGTATTTAGGCTCCAATATCAGTATCCTGCCTCTAAAATCCTTTAACAGTCTGGCATTAAAGTGATAGACACCACTTGCCAAATACTTAGGTAACGTAGCCAGTTGTACGGTGGCCCTGAGAGCTCAACCTTAAGAAAACACATGCAATAGACAAAACACAAATTCACAAAACATCTTTATCTCTTTCTACAACAAAAACAAATAACCAGACAATCAAACACACAAAGAATTAATTTACTCTGAGATGTTAAATTAATTAATGACATTATATTGTGCAGATGTCTTCACTTTTTTTTTAAAGTAATATGTAAATCAAAATGTCCCTAATGGGTCTCAAAATATTTACAAGAATTAAACAAGATGCATTAAACTACAGAATTCATGAATGATACACAACAGAGAAGAAAACATTCTGCGTCTTAAGTTTAATTATGCACTGAGACTTTTTCAACTGCCGTCACAGTGCAATTAAACTCTGAATTTTATCTGAAACAAAAAGAAAACAGTCATTAGTAATAAATATTTTCTGCCCGTCACCCACAACCGTTCAATTAATTAAGTCTTAAGATTTAAAACATTTGAACTAAGATCTTTGTGATAGATTAACACCCCCCTGTTTGCCAAAGGACTCATTTCCATAACTTTTAAAAGTGTTGCTGCTGCACTTTGGTGAGATCGAATCAGCATTTAACATGGATTAATAATCTGTCCTCAAACGTCTGAATTCATGCCCTCAGATTAATGTTTTATCTCACTGCACCTGGGTGGCACATGCTCTTCTCCAGCCGCTTGAGGGATTCTCCTGTCAACATGCGGATCTCGTCATCCAGCCGGCGCTGGCCGTCCAGAGTCAGGTGCCAAAAGCACGACTTCCTCTTCCCATCTCTGCCCAGCTGGTTGCAGGTTTTGCGGAAGCTGCTGTTGAAGCACAGGTTGTGTCGGATCGTGTTCTTCCAGCCGTCCGGAGCCGTCTGAAAGAAGGGGAAGTGCTCTCTGGGAAAGGACAGAAAGGAATATGAGGAACATGGGGGAGCTCAAACCCCCCCCCCCCAAAATAGGCCATGGTCCAACTTGTTAGTCCAATGCAACTTTACCTTTGGAAATCACACACAGGCCCTAATCAAAGTTTTTGCCTTCCAGCAACTTCAAAATTGTGCGATTGGGTCCCATCCAATTAGTCAACAGAATGTATGTTGTATAATGACACTGGATCTTCACATAAAACTGTTGGCCGAGTTTTACCAAGCTATTAAATTATGACCTGATGAAGTTGTAAATCTGCTGGACTTTGAGGCTCCCAGCGTGGCTGCTCTTGAGCGCCAAGGCGATGAGGGTGCAGTAATTCACCGGTGGACGAGGCCAGCATCCCGGCTTCACGGCCTTAGTGTCCTGGAATAAAAAGCCAAAAATAAACATTTTTTTTTAAAGCCCATTCATTCATTTTTATTAAACGTCCACTCATTCCACTTGAGCTGCTTGTGCATGACAGTGTTCATTTTAACATTTCCAGAGCAGCTTGAAGAAATCCATGCAGACGCCAAACTTTAGTTCATGGGCGTACACTTCCTCACCTTGGCTTTGGTTGTCCTCCCCTTGCATCTGTTCCTGGCTGGTCGACAGGAGACGTCTTCATTCTTGATCTAACAGTCAAGGAAAAAACACTCACATTGTCTGAATCAGTGCATTGACTCCTGTACTAGCAACTAGCTGCAACAGTGTGTTATACTTTTTACTCCCACTATTTATTTAACTGCTAAAGTTACTTTCAGATGAAGAAGTACACGACAAATATGATCTGTTAATAAAATGATGCATTCTTACGGATGAATATACCCATCAGTAGAAGATAAAACTAAAAATCGGCTTCATCCTTGGGCACCTCAATAATAATGTTCTGGTGATATGATAAACAGTGACGGGAGAAAAGTAAAAGTGCTTAAGTGGATTTTATTGACAACACACAACAACAAAAGAAAATAAATGCAGGACCTTTACTTGTAATGGTATATTTTTATCATTTGGTATCACTACTTTTATTTGTAAATTTAAAAAATACTTCAACTACTTAGCCACACAAACTTACCAGGTTTACATTACTTACCACACTTCATACAGAATGCAGATCAAGACTGGTTACACCATAAGTACTGTGAGTGAGTGTTAACCGTGAGTGTGGAGCAGTGTGTACTGTACCATGTATTCAGTGGAGGAGGACACTGAGTGCAGCAGTTCCTCCTGGAGAGGAGCTTCATCAGGGGCAAACATGTGGAGCTCTGCTGCAGGTGGATGTTGGGTCTCAGCAGGTGTTTGGATTTCCCCTGCAGGTCCACAGGGAGTCTGCAGAGCTGCTCCGTACTGGACCGGGCAGACGATGTTAGGATTCACCATCAGCCACAGGTTTGGCTTCACAAAGGTGTCTGATGGACAGAAAAACCACGGCAGATGTTTGAGGAGCTCAGAGACACGATTACAGTGAACAGCAAAAACTTTTTCAATGAACTGAAGAACACCTCAAAATGAAAAAGAGAGAGACAGTACAGTATCTCGCTGCACAATATACATCAACATGCCACAATCTGAGGGATAGTGAATGACCCACACACACACACACTCGGCAAGTCAAGTTAACCCTGACAGAGTATGTCTATGCTTATTCAAAGTTCTCTGATGCTAGTTTAATAAATCAAAGGGATCATGGAGCCAGTTTCTCTCTCTCTCTCACACACTCTCACACACTCTCACACACTCTCTCACACACACACACACACACACACACACACACATTTTTAACTATTTAATTCGGCTTTTAATCAATTCTCTCATATTTTACTGTTTACTGGTTTCAGTTTTCATTTACATATTTTATCATCTACTGTCTTTCTATTGTCTAATTTCATTGTCCTTGTTTCATTGTACTATTTCATTTTTTTTATTTATTGTAAAGCACTTTGAGCAACATCTCATATGATAAGTGCACTACAAATAAAGTTTATCATTATTATAATTATTATTATTCTTATCACCATCATTATTGTTATTATTAAAAGCTTTGCAAATATACAGTACCAGGACCCAAGGAAAAAATGTGTCAAAGTTAATTATGCATTAAAGCTCCTACCAGACAAAGGTTGTTGCTGATTCAGCAGGTCAACACAGACAGGAGACTGGTGCTGTAAAGTGATATTCTCACCTTCATTTGTTTGAAGAACATGGTGTCCGTCTCTCAGCTTACCTGATGTTTTATCGTAAAAAATGAATTCATCTTTTCTTCTCGAGGCTCTTGCAGGAGGCCTCTGGACCATGTACTGATCATTCAGGTTGTCATCTGTCAACAGAGAAGGACACAGAGACACAAACATCACACAACTTCAAACTGCACATTCTCAACTTTAAATCTGCTGATTCGACCCTGAGACTCTGATCACTGTCCCTGAATGTAATGTGAAACTGTGAATACAACTTGTTTCTAATAACAACAACAATGATAATCTGTGTTTTTCCTGTCGCATCAGTTAAGTCCAGCATGGTTTGCGACGCCACATGGATTTTAGTCACCGTGGTAAAACTGGTCGGTGGTTGTTGCCAGTTTCAGCTCCTTGTCCATGTCCCAGTCCATCAGGCCTACAGTGCAGTGCAGGTCGAGGAGATGAGCTGTGGTTTTCAGTTGGAAGGTCATGCCTGGATGTTTCATGGGTTTGTTCCTCTGAGTTTTACCGCGGCTCTGAGGAAACGTGCAGGTTTCCTGACAGACCTGCAGTCCATCACGACAGCAGCTGGAGCTCAACAGCCTGATTAGACTTAATCAAACCTAAAGAGAGTCCAGCCTGTGCTGAATCACTTGTTTGTGCCTGAAGTTGCTACAGTTGAACTAAATATCACAACATAATTTGTTTCATACATCAAACTGAGTGATAATTATAAGTATGTATAACGGGTCTAAGACTAAATTGAGTTTGATCCATTAAATACAGCAACCTGTCGTCACATGAACAGTCCCACTTGGGTCAGTAGGTGCCAACTGTGCAAACTCCCATCTGCTGAGGAAGAGTATGAGATGCAGTTAAAAGCTCCAGAAAAAGCTAGTAAGTGGACCTGTGACATAGCTGTGATGAGATTTGTATTTTAGACACTTCATCCCACAAAAGCTTCAGTTCTGCTTGCTTTGTGTACTGTAGAAACTTGTTCCTCCTCTGTGCAGCCACAATAACATTTCAGGATTTGAAACAATGAAATTTGCCACTACGGAAATCCTTAAAAAGCATTTCCTCCAATTAGCAATTACAAAGTCTTCCCCAATCATAAACACATCCCAGACAGTTAAGTACACAAATACACAAGAAATTATTATCAACATCAAAACTGACTTTTCTTTTTTACTATATCTGTCACCAGAATAAATCACTATTTCAAAACCATTTGATGAGTCTTTTACATTTCTCCAGACCTGCGTTAGTGCAGTTTAGTCTGTTTACTTTATTATTTTTTTTTTTAATCACATTTACAATACACATTTCACAAGTAAGAAACAGATCAAAACAGCAATAAATCAATTTTTACAGCATGAGAAAACAAAATCATATAGTCATCTTTAAATATCTATATACCTTTTTATAGTCATTAACATTACATCTGCCATATACTCAAGATTTTGCCTCACGTTCATTTACAGAAACTTCACACAGGAACAGGGACGGTGAGGACTGGAAGCTCCTGTTCAGCCGTTTGTACTTTTAATATCTAACAACAATTTAGTTAAGACGTGGTGGGGTGGAGCTCGCACAATTCACTTGTTAGGTTTAGGGGAAAAGCACAGTAATGAGCGGACATGCTGAGATAACCTAGCACTACAACAGAAATAAATACAGGTTATGTAGAACCTGGTGGTGACTGACGCAGAGCAGAGGAATGTTTTCATCTCCACTTTGAGCTTTGATATGAGGTTGTCTTTTTTACTGATTTTAGTAGGTGATTCATCTAAAACATACAGTTTATTGCACCTTCAGTCGTTTCATGCGCCTGAATATCAACATGATCTTCAAAAGGTGGTTGGTGTTTGGTGTGCTGGGAGTTCTGGGAAAAAAATCTATCAAGATTCACCAGTGGCATGGGTTTTCTGTCTGGACTTAGTTTTTTCTGGCAGCTGTTGAGTCAGGTGGACGAGGCGTGCTGCCAAAAAACAACACATTGCGTGTCACAAAGTTTAGACAATCAGAAATAAGTGTTTGAAAGTCAAATGAGTTGTCTCCTTTACCATGCGAGCTCATTAAAACAGGTACCAACCACCTCTGCTGGACCATGCTCATGTGATTCTCCTCCACTTAAAAACAGTGTTTCAGTTGATTATGTGTTTTACAACCGGAGCTCACATTACAACAAGGAACTCAGCTGTCGAGAACCAATTCACACCTAGGAGTGAAGAATGGAGAAAATTTAGCATCAAACCATCAGAATCTTTAACACCGAGCTGAGACTGGAGACGAGACATAAGACTGAATGAAATGATGATGGGAAGAGAAGAGGATGGGGAGAGAGAGGAAGAGTAGGCTTAAAAGATAGGAATGTAGTTGTCGATCTTGGCGCGATGCCGCTGGGCGATGCACTCGGCGATCCACACGATGTTCCTGCACTCCTGCTCCTTCAGTTTGACATAGGCGTAGAAAACACTGAAGTGGAACTGGTTGAGGAAGGCCAGCTTGTTCAACTTCACCTGCAGCGGGAAGGAGGGGAGAGAATATAGAGAGGAAGTGACAAAGCTTATAATGACAAGCACAACTCTTATTAATTTATAGGGCTGCTCAATCATGTGATCATCCTGATTGTTTTCTCAATTTGTAAATTGTTACTTTGGGCAAGACGCATCACTGCTGCAAGACGTGTCCATACACCTGCACCAATTCATTACTATACAAGTCTGCACACTGGTGAAGAAGCAATTTAATAATATTCACTCCCTGGATCTGCACACTGCACACAGTACCCTGACTATTCAGGTCTGTATATGCGACCTGTAAGGTGTGTGTCAAGTGTGCTTCAATTCCACCTATTTAAATAGGTTATTTGTGAATGGGGAGGAGCCACTACACACAAATCAAGTTAAATCAACTCTAAGCTAAATACAACATGATGATGTTAAACCTTCAGTCAGTACTCAAGCTTCTCTACTTGGGTGTAAATTGTGTGTCTGAAGATGTGCCTCACCTCGTGCTCGAAGAAGCGATCCTCCAGCGTCTTGTCTCCTGGGTTGCTGCCAGCGCCTTCAAACAGCAGCTTGTACTCCTGGCGACAGTAGCAAGAAAATTCAGACATAGAGACAGGCTGTTGACTGGAAGAATGAAGTGCTTCATGAACTTATCAAAACAGTGTTTCATAAAAACAGTGACTTAGACACCAAAAGAAGGAGGAAAAACAGGAAAGTAATATGACAACCTGGAGAGAGAGACAGAAGTGAACAAGACTTCAAACACAACCATGTTGGCAGATTTTAAAAGCCCCCGCAGGTCAGAATGGTTCAGAGTATTAAGCAGAAACTTGGCCAGATTCTCCTTTGCTGTGTAAAATAAGAGGGACTGTATAAAAACTGACACATTAATAACATTTCTAAGGATTTACAATGGACTTACAGGATAGAAGTCAGCAACAGCCTTGACCTGCTCGTAGTCATCTGCCCGGGCCAGCTGAGCAAGGCCTTCTGGGTAAAGCTTGCCGCAGTGGGGGAAGAGCTTGGCACGGTCCTCCTTGGACAGCTCTGTGCCGAATGAGTTGATGGTGATGATGAAGGCTCTCCTGTCGGCCTCGAACTGCAGCAGAGACAGGAGGGTCAGCACAGCAGCAACAAGTGACCGGGCTGATACTTTAATATACACGAGCTCATTCCTATACACTGATCAATCAACCTGAAATCAATTTAACCTTTTTGTGCACACTTTTATCTTAGTATTGTTAAGACCCACTGCAAGTCCACTGCTGCTCTTGTATAATGAACTAATTTTGGTCCAAAAAAAACTAATTTGAGGAGCACATGTGTTTGTTTATTTTCACCTATAAAAACAGGCAGAAACTCACCTCCAGAATTGGACACATGGTGTCAGCTGTGGTTCCTCCGAGGTTGGAGCAGAACTTATAGAAAGCTTCCAGGTACGCCTGAGAGGTCATAACACAAGATGTATTTTAGGAAACAAACAAACAAACAAATAAATAAATAAATAGATAGATAGATAGATAGATAGATAGATAGATAGATAGATAGATAGATAGATAGATAGATAGATAGATAGATAGATAGACAGATAACAATACTACTACTAAAATATAATCTCAGTGTATTCTCTGTAGCAATCAACATATTTTACATATATTACACAACATCTTAAAAACTGCAGATTTGCAATCGAATTGTTGCTGGCATCTTTTACAATTTATAGATTTATGTTACTTAATTTACTGTCTGTTTATTTTCTCTCTATTAAATCTACTTTGTTTTAACTCTTTCTACTCCAGTTCATCCTGCCTTTTATTCTGTAAAGCACAGTGAAAATACTTCTATGCTTTACCTTGTAAAGTGTGTTACGAATGATTTCAATGTTCATCTCGTCCAAGTCCTGTTCAGATATACAGTCCTGGAAGAAGGCAGCTGAAAAGACAAGAGAGAATTTTAATGTTTAATGTTTCTTTAAGCTTCAGCACCATCTCCTGTTCAGTGTGAGACATTACTATTTGGTTTTCACATCCTCCTTAATCTAAATTCCAGTTTGTATGGAGGTGCATACCCAGGGGTGTGTCCACCAGGATGGCGTTGTACAGCTCAGCGGGGGTCTGGGCGATGTTGACCGCCTCCATCTGCTCGAAGCTGCCCAGCGGGTGACATTTTGGCACCAGCTCAGAGATGGCCCGCTGGTGCAGAGTGCCCGTGATCAGCAGGATGACGTTATCGATCATATAGCTGTACCTGAGGTCACATGGAGGAGGGACCAGGTGAGGTTTTGTCATGACAAGGTGAAGAGGTCAAGTCCTAGTCTGGTGGGAGGTCACTCTGTGAGCAGCCTTTATCTATTTCCCTGTTTCTGTTATTTGTTAAATTTATCATACAGGTCCTACAGCATGTACATAGACACTATACTGTCTATTACAGCTGACTTATTCAAAGCTTAACTGAAGATTTTACATTTATATCCTACCTTTCATTAATCTGAATTCATTTCATTACATTGTAAAAATCACACAACTTGCCACAGTAACGTACATCTGGACAGGAATGTCTCTGCTAGTGAATTCAGTGACATGTGTCATATAAAGAAACTGTTGTCCAGAAGTTTGTGTTTATTTTCTGCATTTTCTTTTTATGAATGTGCAGGTGTATATATGACTGTATGTTTTGTGTATCATGTTCATTGTGAGACACAACCACGTGCGGATTGTGTAAAAAAGGAAGAAGACTCTCTCTCTCTCTCAAATATAACTACTAATATTCACTGTTATGAATTAGCAACCTTTAACAACGTCATAGTTTCCTCTTGCCAGTTTTTGTTGTGTACTGACATGAACTCAAAATGTTGTGCTGAGGGTCAGAAACGAACTGTAAAATGTGTGGCGCTGCTTTGCTGATGCTTTGAAAAATGGTCGTCAGTAATGTAAATTACATATGGTAAATTGTAAGTGGACTGCTCTATTTCCAGACTTATCGACCATTCAAAACTCTTCACATGCAACATTCACCCATTCAAACATCCCAACCATAGCTATTCACCAGTCACCATTTCAGTATATTTTCAAACTTACGTAATGAAGTCCATGAAGCTGGCCAGTGGCTCGTACGACTGATTCCTCATGTGGCGAAACTCCACCACCATCTTCTCCTTCAGCTTGTCATCAATGACGGACACAGTGAGAGGAGACGCCTCGTTTGCCAGGAAGCTGCCATAGTCTGTGCTCTGCAGGTGGAGCTTCAGATCTGCAGGGGAGACGTATGGACAGAGAAATTACAGCTGATCAAAAGGCCTCTGATTGGTGTTATATGCCGTTTAATCCACAAAAAAACTGCAAGACAAGTGATCTAGAGCTAAAATGGCTAGTCAATTGATAGATCTTTGATTCTAAAAGTAATCAGCAACTAATTCTGATTAATAGTTCAACTAAAAATACCAAATAATGGATTATTTCAGCTTCCCAAATCTGAGAATTTGCTACTTTTCCTTATCATATAATAAAGAGAATCACTTAGGGTTACGGGCTTTTAGTCAAGCAATTTGAAAAGATGGGAAAGGCATTTCAAAGTTTCTGATGTTTTATAGACTGAACATTTAATTAGTGAATTGAGAAAATAAACATCAGATTCTTCAACAATGAAAATTATAGTTGGCCGCAGCTTTAAATACTGAATTTTATTTGGTCAACAGTGAACGCTGATGTCTCACGACAGTCCTAAGGCTGACACAAGTATTTTTGCATCTTTTAGTCGATTCTCTAAAGATTATTTACACTTCAATTATAGTCAATGTCAAATTTTTAGTAATACAGTAACTATCACAGAGAATATGATGTCATTGTTGTTAAAGTTGTACTACTGTTGTGTGATGGTGAAGACTTTTCATATGAATCTGCTCTTACACAACAACACTTGATATTTTCCATTATTACTAAAGAGGATGAACAATCTTAGTTTTCACTCTTGGATTTTGATGCTGTACAAATACTGGGAGCAGGGAACACAAAATACATTTCACAAAGTATTGTTTGATAAATGATCCACAGCATTCTGAAGTACAGTTTTATAATAATAAAAAAAAAAAAACGCTGGTATGATCTTTTACAGACTCTTTACTCGTGTCACACGTCCACTTAGCTATAAAAGAAAACATGCGTTTACTGTGATGAAAATACATTTACAGTTACAATGGTGTTTACAGGGAAACAGCTACAAGCAGTCTGTTAATAATCACAATAAAAGCATGAGTGTCAGTTTCATACGGCTAAAGCTACTGAAACATGTCATTTTGTCAAATAGTAACGAAACAGTGTAAAATCTGAACCAACTGTAGTTTCATTTCCTGTAAAAAAAAGGCCATCATTGATCAATAATTGACATAACACTCGACTACACTCTTAGCTTAAGTTAGCATCATGCTAGCTGGGTAGCGATCTTAAAGAAGGGATTTTGGAATGATATTTCTTCTTAAAACCGTACAAAATGTTGATGTGAAGCTTAATAACTAGCACTATGTGATGATAATATAAAGTGGTATATCGTATAGAATGATTAAAAGCAACATCATCGTTGATGTAAACCGAGCTAGCTGCTAACTAGCGTTGAGAACGACAGCTGGCGTTAGCTAGTGGGATTAGCCCCGGTGGCTAGCTATTAGCCGTTAGCTACCACCTGTGTTAACTCACCTTCCAGGGTCTCGCACTGAACGAGGTTTAAATAATCCGCCTGAGACAGTATTCCAGCTTTAAAGCCTCTGACCAGCCCCTCCAGGTAGCCATTGTCCACATTAAAATACAGCTCGGAGAAAGGCATCCTGTCTGACCGTCAGCTCCGTTTCTGCCGCAGGAGAACCGTCAGTTCGTCCGGTTAGCCTCAGCAGCCTTAGCATCAGCTGACTGAACCATGTGACTGTCACCTGATCAGTCATCTGCTGCTCCTGCTGCTTCTCCCTCGCTGTGGGTGTGTGTGATAGGCTACTTTTGGGAACAAATTTCATCACTGAAGACCATTCAATTGGGGACAAAAGCTGTGTTTAAAGCAGGGGCTCTGAGAAATTGTTGGAAGAATGTGGTAGCCTATTTCTTTCAATATTAAATTATTAAACTAATATATCCTAATATAATAATAACCTAATATAATAAAACCAACATTTTTTTTTTTAAACTAAGGTTCATTTAAATTTTGTAGAATAAAATAAGTCAGACACACGTAATGGACACACATAAAAGTGGAAAATCTTCATATATCCTAAAATGTCCTATCCCTAAAACTTCTCCAAAGTGCTTTACATGATTTAGGCCAGTAGAGCGCAGGGCATGCTATGTTTTGTTGTAGTAATATGAGAGAGTCAGCAACCGGAGTATTATAATCACACAACATCAGCTTTGCTCTAAGTTTTTCCATAATCTAAGAGCAAATGAAATGAAGCAAATACAAGAATGTGAAAAGGTGCTGAAAATAATTTTCAAAGTTTTTTCTTTTCTTTTTTTTTTTTGGGCAATACAAAGTCTACATTTACATTTACTCATTAGGCAGACGATTATATCTGAAGCAACTTGCAAGTGAGGGACAACACTAACACTGCTGAGTCAGAAACAAAGCTGCAGCTGATGAGAAACACAAGGATTTTGAAAGAAATTCTGTCTGGAAGTGAATTACATCAAACACTTAAGGTCTGGTGAAACTGGTTGTTGGAGTTGATAGATGTTTTTATGTGAAGTTTCAAGTTTGCTCCTTTAGTTTAAAACTCATTTATAAGTTAGAAGGAGTACTTGTACCTGAAGGATAAAATACACACTTGGCTGTATTTGATGTTTTCCAATGAATGGAAATCTTAACGCCGCAGCATACAGTGATGACAAACGTGGTTCCAGCTTTGAATCAACATAACGATGATAACGATGCCCCCTTTGCAGTCATTTTGTGTCTAACCATGCTCGTCTTGTCTCTTTATTTTTGTTTTGTTCCTCTTTGTAATTGCTTTACTGCTCATTTAGGTCGTTTTGCATCTCTTTGTGGTTGTTTCATGTCTCTTTGTGGTTGTTTTGAGTTTCTTTGTGGTCTTTCACTTTCCAGCGAGAAATGTTAAAACTCACATACAGAGGCTCTGTGTCTGATGCGCCTGCTCAGTGAGCCATCCATGACTACAGCGCCTCGCTGTGCAACCACAAAAAGTACAGACAGGAAAGCGATGGAGTAGCTGGTTTTACAGGTAGTGAGTTAATTCAAAGACAAAACCTTTGTACCAGCAGAGGAACAGCGTCATTTTCAAATCAGTGACATGCTGTCAGCTAAACAAAGGCAAGCATTGCCGGCACATTAAAGCTAAAAATAGACATTAATTAGAATGATACTCGTCTGATACTACTCTATTGTTATACTGCAAATTCATTCATTCATTGTCTTCACAATTCTAAGTGTCACTGTGCTCAGCTGTGTGATGAGATTTTACTTGGTGGACAGCAGCAGGCTGTGGTGTAGAAGGCTTCAGCATCAGAGGCGTCACAGCGGCGGTATTGTGCTCTGCTGCTGCAGATCCGGAACAGGCGGTAATGGCATCCAATCACTGGAATACCACCTGTAAGTCAGACCTTATAACCCAAAGTCAACATGAGATCTCACTGATGAATCTCTAAAGTGGAACCATGATCAACTTATTAATATAGATTTTTTTTTCCTTCTCCTGATTCCAACTCAGCTGATTGATGGCACCACTTTTGTCTTCAACCATTCAGATGTTGCCAGAGCTTTGTCTTGACCACCACCAGTGTCTGCAAGATCAGGGGGACATTACTGTACAGTCATGGCATGACTACCCTGGCAAAAAATAATGATATCACGATGGGGTCTTATTGCTAAAGACTTCTTTCATATCTCCTCAACCTCTTTTGTTGTGCACACTGTAACAAATTACATTAATTTAAAAAGTCTTAAAGCCGTGTTTCAATTTGTCTCTCTTGATTATAATGCACTTGTGGCTGAGTGGGAGTAAATCTCTGAAGACTAGTTTCAGGTTACTTCCCTGTTCATCCAGAATCATACGTATAGTAAGAAAGTAAGAATATAATAAATAACTATTTGTGTGAAGTTTTGTCATAATTGCTTTGTGAAGAGTTATGGCTAAAAAGTGTTTTGTGCAGTCACACTGATCTTGACCTTTGACTTCCAAAATCAAATCAGTTCATCCTTGAGTCCTAATGAATGTTTCTTCCAAATTTTAAGAAATTCCTTTAAAGTGTGACAGAGATATATTGTTCATGAGAATGAGACGGACGTATGTCTGTACGCATGAATGTGTGTACGTACGTATGGACGGACAACCCGAAAACATAACGCCTCCAGCTATGGCTGTCGCTTGTGCAGAGACATGAAAAACGTGCCTATTGTCACTACGATACCTATGGGTGTGACATTTATCTGATGTTGTGTGAAGTTGCCTAGATATCTCTCATGTGTGCTAAAACCAAAACACGTGTTAAGTGTTAATCATGGTAATATTATATTGCATAATCTGTGCCATGGCAGAACATGACATCATTGTAGTTACAAACCATTATATCTCCCCCACTAGTAACAATTATAATAATTAATTTTATGTTTTACTACTTGCCAAATTTATATAATTTACACACCCACACATTATTACACCTTTGAGTCATAATAATGTAATGCATGATCTGCTCTGTGAAGTCTGTACATGTTGTTCACATGGCAGTCACTGCCAGGACATGCTGAGTCAGACACAAAACAAAAAATTCTGTTTGAAAGTGAATCCCATCAAACACTTAAGGACAGGTTAAACTGGTTGTTGGTGTTGATGGATGTTTTTATGTGAGGTTTCAAGTTTGCTCCTTTAATCAATATGGAATGGAATTGAATTTTTTAATGGAAATGGAAATTTTAATGCTGTAGCATACACTGATATTTCAGTCCACAAGGCCAAAATGGTGTTTTGTGAGGTCACCGTGACCTTGACTTTTGACCTTTGACCACCAAAATTGAATCAGTTCATCCTTGAGTCTTAGTGAATGTGTGCGCCAAATTTGAAGAAATTCCCTCAAGGCATTACTGAGATATTGTGTTTTACGAGAATGGGACAGACGGACACGCATAGATACAGACAGATGGACAACCTGAAAATGGAAAGCCTCTGACCCTGGCTGTTGCCGGCACAGAGGCATCAAAAGAGAGACCAAATCCAAGGGGGACCTCAGCACAGACGGACCCAACCCAAGAATAGTTAGACACTAGCCAAAATGTGGTCAACGTGAACAGATCTGAACAGAGAAAGAAAACAGACAGAATGCAGCAGCAACATGATGCACAGTTTCAATTTATTAACATGCACCTGCTTTGGAAAAGAGTAGCAATAACATAATATCCTGAGAATTAACATGAAGTCAGAGAAACCATTTCTTTTAATAAAATTCAAATTCCAAAAAAACCACTGTGATCGTAAGGTACCATGTGATCAGATCATTTGGATCCACTCAGGTATTGGACATAATGACACACAGACCTGAAACCTGCAGCAGTAAAATGATTCCCTGTTTAGACTGAATAGGTTTTACTTGGACTTCAAACATATTCTACACGATTTTTCACTATGGATCTTGTCACAGCATAAATTTGATCCTTGTATGATTTTTAGTTTCATTCTAGTTTCATACCAGTTGTAGCTGTTAAAATATATTTTCTCACTTACATTCATAACTGTGGTGCATTGTGGGGCTCATAGCAAGAGTGTTTTGTATAATTACTTTTACTCCAGTATGAATAGGCCTGGATAATCTAAAATAATCTTTCCAGTTATAAAAGTTATGAATCAATATACAGATATCGTCTGTTCTTACCAGTTATTCACAATTTTACAATTAATTTCAGTAAATATCTCAGAAAATATCTAACATGCTGCGTTCTTCCATGGACTGTGTAATCTGTTTCCCTTTTTCCTTCAAATTTGTGAGGTACATATCAACTGTACCAGTCAATCACTTTTTTCTTTTCATATATATTCACATCATATAATATCATCATCTCTACAAGAACACATTTAAAATCTGACAGTTTCACATTAGAAGTATCATAATAAGATGTATGTGTTTATGTAATAACCCTTGAATGAACAACAAAGCACCTCGAGTATAGTATGTCAAATATGTGCACCCAACTATAATAAGCAGCCATGCCACATTCCTGAGTGTTTTGTTCATGATGGAAGTCACGCTTACACGTTAGTTTAAATGTCAATCAATTTCATTAATCAACTAAAGCTTCCAATAATAAAAAAGACTGAGGTCAGAGATGAGTGTTTTATAATGACTGTAATTACTGCTCCTTTACCTTCTGTTAGATGAGCAGATCTGAATGTACTTGTTCTTCTGTGTGTTGAACTTAATTATAAGAACATATTTCCTACTAAACAAGTTGCGTGAAGGTTTGGTTGCTGGGTTAGGTTTGACTCCTGCCTACTGACTTTTAACCCTGGTGTTTTGTTGACATTGGTGTTGATCATGATCCAACATACCCATCTTCTGAATATGAAACTAAAAACACAAGAATCCATTATAAAGTCAACGATAATATTAGATTGTTATGCGAAAAACTACTGTCTTTATCCTTAACATGAAGCCACATGAAATACTGGTGAGAAACTGGATTGTTAGTTATTAGTGCAGTTACTTATGTTAGTGGTATTTTGAATGAGGTTTTCTGACTTCAGCAATAAAATCCAAGTTCTGGCTACACCTTGGCTTAAGGTCAGAGCTGCAACAATTAGTTGATTAATTGACTGATAAAAAATGAATCGGCAATCATTTTGATGATTAAAAAGTTATAGTTTTAGTTACTTTTTAAGTAAAAATGTAAAATCTTTGCAGGTTCCAGCCTCTAACGTGATGATTTGATGCACTCTTTTGCCATTATGATACTAAAGCAAATATCTTTGGGTTTTGCACCAGCTTGCTTCACCTTGCTCTGTGGGAAATTATAACTAGTATTTTTCACTATATTCTGGCTTTTCATGACTGAACGATTTAAAAAAATTATTGCCAGATGAATCAGAAATGAATACAGCTGTTAGTTGCAGCCCTATTTACTAAGTAAAGTCTGTTGTTTTAACCCACTGAGTGTCTCAAGTCATGCGTTTGTGTCCTATCTCTGTGTTCAGCTGTTACAATTGCCAGATAAACTGATGATGAAAATAACTGTTAGCCCTACTTGTGATACATGCACATGTGTATCAAAAAACAAAGCATATGTAAAAGGATCTGTATTAAGCAGTCAGTCACCTTCCACTGTAAGTTAAATCCCTCATATGTCTCTTTGATTTTGTGCCTTTTTACATGAAGCTTTTAAAAATAGGAAGTGTTTCCTGGTTTCTAGAACAAACACCTTCGTGTCAAAGTGAACAACAAGCCATTTGACAACTCATCCATTCACACGCATTCTTCTGCCCACAGACAATCAACTTACAGCGTGTCGACTGATGACGGATGTTGTGCTGTTGTATTTGCTCAGACCTTTATGTAACAATTGCCTCATCCCTGAGCAGAGCTTTGCAATCTAGAGACATGTTTGGTAAAAATTTACAGAAATTGTACATTAAACTTTGTGTGTAAATGTGAATTTCATTGTTGCCACATATTTCATGATTGTTTCTTTTTTTTTTCTTTTTTTTGACACATTCCTCCCAGCAGGCCCGAGAACTCATTGTTAATCATTAGTTTGTTTTTCAACTCCGCTACAGCTCAGAGGGAATTTACACATGAAACATAATGAGCTTATAGAATATATCGATTATTTTGCCCAACAATAACAAAGGAGTTAAATTTTGCTTTCCCTCAGCTAACTTGTAACCAACTAGAATGAGTAATAATAATCCAACACTAAATAATTCATGAAGAAGGAATTTTCAGTAATTTCGCTGTAGGTGTGCTTGTGCGTAGGAATACAGTAGTTCATCGGTTGAGAAAATGTAGTGCCAAAGGATTTCTGTTTTGGTGAGAAGATAAAGCGCTGAAAGTACTCTAAACGAAGCATACATTTGATCAGATACTGGATTGTTTCGGTGGGCAGCTGCATGTGGAGACATATTGACATTTTCATCAAAAATAAATCTGAACTTATAATGAAGAGACATCAAACCTGCAAACTCTATGTAGAGAGACAGAGCTGCAGTAGCAGCGATGCACAAGACATGCAGCTGGTGCTGGGAGTAGGGAAATACGCACACAATCCTTTTAAGATTAAATTTCTCTGTACGTGCTGTTTACAGTCGAGGTGCAATCACAGTGTCAAAACTCCCCTCAACTCTGAGTACTTCAGAGCTCAGTTTAACATGAGTGTCTATGGGAGTTTTTCTTGAAAAACTGTAAAAGATATCACAATGAGACCAAAACTGAGTGGTAGAGGACAAATGTATCTACATTTTCATATAGAAATTGTCAATGAAGGTTGGAAATTGTTGGATTTAAAAGAGGTTGATCAATGTTTTTGGAGATAATTTTCAGGGATGGATAAACAGGCATTATAAAATCTGACACTCAGTCTAAAAATTACAAATGTGTAAACTGCAATTTTGTGACGACTGTAATAGCTATCAATACCAATTTAATTTTTTTGATGTGAGCAGTATGAAATAATCAAAGTGACTAATACCTGAGCTATCAGCCCACCCTGTGAGTGCTGCCTATAAAATTGAGGAGCTGAACACCTGCTGCATCCAGCACTGGACTCCTGGTACACTCAAGTGATCTCCTTATTCTTCTTAAGACCATCACCATGACTCCTGTTTTCCTTGTACTCCTCTTCTTCTCATTGACATCCATTCCTCCAGTGAGTCATGTGATGATGCTTTTTTTGAGATAATGATGTTAGTTTTTAAAGGATTTTATGAGCCTTTAAGTTGAAGGAAAATTGTTGAAACCCATCAAAGAGCATGTAATCATTTAACTTATAAAAATGAAATATCAGATTTTCACTGGAGAGCAACAGAAGTTGCTGAACTACATTTGCAACATGATTTAAAATTTTAAAATTTTGTGCCTTTGTGTTGCAGGGTGCGACTGATGATGGAGATCAAACAGGTGAGTGGAATAATGGGGAATTTCTCAGATATCAAGATCCAAAATGTGGATAATTCACATGTTACAGTGCTGCTCCTTGTTTCTGATTTCCTCTGTTTTCTCTGTCTCCAGACGCATCTTTGGACGTCTCTGAAATCATTGCAAGAGCCAATGAGGGCATAAGTAAGGCACAAGTTTTATATGATCCAACTCCTCTGGCTAAAAGAGAAATATCTGATGGCAGAGTTGAAAGAATTAATTGAGTTGTTTTATTAAGGAAAAAATGTGCTGGTTTCAGAAGTTGGAAGTTGAAGATCTTTGAATTTTGGGCTGTTTGTCAGTCAAAACAAGGAATTTGAAGATATCACGTTTAGCTATGGGAACTTCAAAATGACCTTTTTTACTATTGTCTTAAATTTTTTTTTTACTTGACTAAATGACTAATCAAATGATCATAATAATAATGCACAGATTAATCAATAATGAAAAAAAATCATTAGCTTGTTTGTTTTCATATAAAAAGGGGAATGTCTGTCAAAATATGTGAATATATTCCTGGTTTTAATATGAGTGTCTGCTTGTTTGTTTGTTTATTCTACAGAAACGCCCCTGATCCACGGCGACATTGTGCCAAATTCAAAGAGGAACGCAGTCCCCTGCACAGCCAGAGGCTGCAAGTGGCCTAAAGATGGCGACTTTGTCAGAATTCCTGTCAGTATCTCTTCCATGTACAGTAAGTATTAGATTGACCTCCCAAAAAACTGTCATCTAGACAACATCAGCATAGTGAAAAAAGATTTTATTATTCTATAGTTTCTTGCTCTACTATTTGAATGACTCCATGTCATGTTACTACTTCTACTCCACTACATTTCATTTATCTTCCGCTATTAAGATTAAGATTTAAATGCAGTTTGTAACTTCTGCCACTAGGGGTCTCTCAATCAAAACAATAACAAAAGAGTTAGGTGCCATGGTGAAGTAGCGTGGGATCATGGGAGTTGTTGTCTTCACCACCATTAATATATACCTCTCCCCCTATTTGGATTCTGTGAAACTCAAACTGTGATAAATCCATTGTGATCATAATGAAATGAAGAGGAACAACACTGTTCAAACAAAGGATGAGGGAATGATTTATAATTTATAATCTGTGTTTAGTACCTGAGATAAAAGGAGAGGTTTCGAAGTGAATAAAAATCATTTGAAAAACTGTAAATGTAAGTTACTGTACTATGTTAGATGGAGGGTGTAGCCTCTTTAAGGAGAACACTTCCCAGCAGCCTGTGCTTTGTCTCTGCAGCCAGACAAGAGCGCAGATTCATCATTCAAGTCCTGTTGACCTTTCACAAATCCACCTGCATTCGCTTTGTAAGAAGGAAGTGGAGGCATCAAAATTATCTCCATTTCTTCTCTGGATCTGGGTATGAATATGAATACACACACACACACACACACACACACACACACACACACACACACACTATGGTAGCATGAAAAGACAGGGCCGACACATTACCACACTTGTTTTGATCAGTGCTGGGTCATAATGGCCCTGTTTAGACCTGGTATTAACATCTGTCTCAGGTCATCCAATCACAAGTGGTCAGCTCTAAGTTCAGGTGTGAACTCACCTAAAACGCATTGAGGACACATTTGAGATCCGATCACTCAGACCATATTCGTAGGTGGTCTGGGCCACATTGAAGGACCACCTACTCAACTGACGTCCTCAGCCACAGTCTGATAAGTCTTGCCAGGTCTGAACAGGGCCTATGTTTAATACTGGCAGTGGTGGTAGTGGTGGGGGGCGGGGTGTCATCCATTTGCCCAATGACTTCATTTTGTCAAACAACACAGGAGACCAGGAACGTGTCAACAATACCATTTTTCTTTTTAATATGATTTCACTTTGTGTGTGTGTGTGTGTGTGTGTGTGTGTGTGTCAGGTGCTGGTCGTACCTGGGCCGTGTGGGGGGCGAACAGCGCATCTCTCTGAGGAGAAACGGTTGTTTGCACACAGACACGGTGCAGCATGAGGTCCTCCACGCTCTCGGTTTCCACCACGAGCACGTCCGCTCTGACAGGGACCAACACGTCACTATCCACTTCGAGAACATTCAGGAAGGTCAGCTCAGCCACAAAACTTTTATTCCAAAGTTCTGCTTTTATCTGCAATGCAATGATGAGAACACTAGAGGATTTCCTAGAGACACAGAGTCCTAGTCAATGAACTCAGCAGCAAACAGTATGTAGGTCTATACCTTTATTCTAATCTTCTTTGCAACTCAGCTGTATCGTAAAAGGTGCAAAGATTTATAGGCAAATTAGAGCAAAAACAGAGTAACAGTCTACAGCCATGTTAGCAGCTCTGTGAGACGTAGGCACATCAGGGCTTTGAGATAAATGCTATGTTAGCATGCTAACATGCTTATGCCTGGTGATAATGCTAATAATCTGAGGGATTATTAAGCAATGGTTTGTTTTGACGATTGTTGTGATTTTGAGTTTTGAATTCATGATGGAAAAGTAGGCTGACTGCTAACTGAAGGACCCAACAGGTAAAGAGATAAAAGCCATGCTGAAATATTTCAAATGTTCTCTCATCCCTGAAGGAGTGGAATCAAACTTCCAGAAGGTGCAGACTAACAACTTGAACACTCCCTATGACTTTGAGTCTGTCATGCATTACAGCAAGTGAGTGAGTCAGTGCATGCATCTGTGTTTATAAATGTTTACAATATTTATATAATATATATCAAATTTGTACAATATTAAATAACCTGAGACAATTTTTTACATTCATTAAGGGGAGGTTGTTGTTTTGTTTCTCAAAGCAATAATAAAAATGTGTTATGCATACAAGACTTGCTATGTAGCAAAAGTCTCAAAATTGATAATAGTTATCATGTTGTTCTACTATAAGTCTTTATATTACATTAAAAAGAAAAACTAACAAAGTCAACAGTACAAATTCAAGTGAAACTTAAAGAGTCAGGGTTAACTTAAAGAAAGGTTTAATAAAGACCCAGTGTTTGCTACTGGTTCTGTGTGTAACTCAATGTTCCAACAATGTTGTGTTTGTTTCCTCCTCAAGGTTTGCCTTCTCCAAAAATGGGCAGCCAACCATCGTCGCCAAGAGCAATCCCAACCTTTCCTTTGGACAAGCTACAACCATGAGCGCTAATGACATTGCCCGTGTCAACAGGCTTTACCAATGCTGTGAGTGAATACTAAACACTTTTTCTACTTAGTCATACTGGTAAGATATGGGTAGGTTTCCATGTAACAGCAGTGCAGGAAAAATAATGTTGAAATATTTAACATCTGAGAATGTAATCTATTAATCAGGAAATCATTTGTTTTTTTCCCAACCAGAACAACGATGACAGAAGAAACGGGTCGGCCTCCAGTCTTTTTTTTTAACCATTTGTGATTTGATTTAAATCTTTTATTGGTTTTCAAATACAATGGGTATAATTTGGTGATGGTTCTGCCAAGTGTATTGACACAAAGCCGAGATTCAATGATATATTTTGATGATTGTTGATGAAGTTTTTGACAGATGCAGCCCTGAAATAAACAGAACCAACAGAGAAATACAGAGAGTTTGAACAAGTTAAACAACTAAACATCCTCTGTGATGGATCATCCTGCATTGTGAAAGCTTTTTTTCATATATGCAGTAGTGACTTGATTAAATGCCAATTGTGTTTTTTCTATTTATTTTTTATTTTTTTAAATACAGACATTTAGCCATTTGTGGTTTATAATCAAAGCTGTTGTTTTCATTTCTACTGTTAACTGAGATATTCCTTCAATAAAATCAACAAAAAATAAATGTGTGATTCTTTACTTCCACCTGAAGGAGGCAGCACCTCACCATCATCTTAACAGAGATGTATGGTACAGTTTGGATCATGGGTTCTCCTCAGCTTTTCATTGCAAGTAATTCACATCATATCAATTTGTTTTAGATGGATATACAGCTTCACACGGAAGAGGATTAAGACCACATGTTTAAATTCAGAATTCTGACAATTTAAGTCTTAGAAAATAAAATCTAAGCACGTTTCTTGGAGCTGTATGCTTGACGTGGACAATGCATGAAATAGCCCATGTTTTATGCTGTACCTGTACCTGTACTACTAAGCAGGATTTGAAGTTAGCAAGGTAACTTCAGGTTTAACCATAGGTTTTTTGTCCTATGACTGTGCTTCACTTATCACCAGGGTCACAAAATACTTACATTTAAAAGTATAATGCTCAGGCTCTCTGTCAGGGTTTGTTGTTTTCACTACCAGCGCAGAATGAATCTTGGGATAGGTTGGGCCACGAAGGATCCTTCATTGCCCAGGAAAAGGAGGACGCACTTCTCAGCTGTATTTGAAGGAGCCTTCGAAATATCGGTCATCAAATGCTCCTGAATTGGGACACAGCTATTGTGAAATGCCATTGACTTATCCTTAGTGTTCGCTATATCTCGGACTGGGAATGAACCATTATGTAATGCTCTGTAAAACTGTAGCTGATGTATTGAAACCTTGCAAATCTGTTAAGCACTAAATGTTTATTTGTGTCATTTTAAGCATTGTAAAAGATAATTTTGTTGTTCAAATGTTTTGTTAATGCGACCATAAGCTGCCATTATCTGGCGTGTGGCACGCACCACTATTAATAATGATTTGTGCATATAACACCATTATATGGCAGTGGGTTGCAAAGCACATATAAATTCAGTGTTGATGTAGCTGTTTTATGTTAATTGATGTTGGGTCTGAGCTCTACCTCATGAGCTGGACACGAAATATGTTGGATTTCGGTTGTCTATCAATTTATTGGCTATCATAAATTGAGAAAATATTAATATTAAAAATATTAATAGTAAATAATAACTTTAAAATTAATTAAAGTCCTTGGGGAACCAGCCTAAACTAATAGGCAAAATAGCCAATATGGTTTTAGTCTCAATTCGTCGTCGTCGTCGTTGTCTCCCGCTCCTCCGGATCCAGGTCGCGGGGGGAGCAGCCTCAGCAAAGAGGTCCAGACAGCCCTCTCCCCAGCCACTTCCACCAGCTCCTCCGGGAGAATCCTGAGGCGTTCCAAGGCCAGCCGAGAGATATAATCCCTCCAGCGTGTCCTTGGTCGGCCCCGAGGCCTCCTCCCGGTGGGACATGCCCGAAACACCTCCCCAGGGAGGCGTCCGGGAGGCATCCTCACCAGATGCCCGGACCACCTCAATTGGCTCCTCTCGACATGGAGGAGCAGCGGTTCTACTAGCGAGTCCCTCCCGGATGACCGAGCTCCTCACCCTATCTCTAAGGCTGAGCCCGGCCACCCCGCGGAGGAAACTCATTTCGGCCGCTTGTATTCGCAATCTTGTTCTTTCGGTCATTACCCAAAGCTCATGAGCATAGGTGAGGGTTGGAACGTAGATCGACTGGTAAATCGAGAGCTTCGCCTTCCAGCTTAGCTCCCTCTTCCCCACAACGGACCGCTTCAGCACCCGCATCACTGCTGACGCCGCCCCAATCCGCCTGTCGATTTCCCATTCCATCCTACCCTCAGTCGTGAACAGGATCCCGAGATACTTAAACTCCTCCAGCTGAGGCAGGACCTCCCCCCTGACCTGGAGCGGGCAATCCACCTGTTTCCGGCTGAGAACCATGGCCTCAGACTTGGAGGTGCTGATCTTCATCCCAGCCGCTTCACACTCAGCTGCGAACCGCCCAAGCGAGAGCTGAAGGTCGGTGCTCGATGAAGCTAGGAGGACCACATCATCCGCAAAAAGCAGAGACAAGATCCTCCCGCCACCGATCCCAAACCCCTCCACCACCCGGCTGCACCAAGAAATTCTGTCCATAAAGGTTATGAACAGAACCGGTGACAAAGGGCAGCCCTGGCGGAGTCCAACCCTCACTGGGAACAGGTCCGACTTACTGCCGGCAACGCGAACCAGACTCACACTTCTTTGGTACAGGGACTTAATGGCCGCTAACAAGGGGCCATCCACCCCATACTCCCGGAGCACCCCCCACAGGGAGCCCCTGGGGACATGGTCGTAAGCCTTCTCCAAATCCACAAAACACATGTGGACTGGATTGGCAAACTCCCATGCTCCCTCCAGCACCCTAGAGAGGGTAAAGAGCTGGTCCACAGTTCCACATCCAAGACGAAAACCACATTGCTCCTCCTCGATCTGAGGTTCAACTACCAACTGGACCCTCTTTTCCAGTACCCTGGCATTGACCTTACCGGGGAGACACCCCGGTTTGCCACTCCAGAGGCACTGCCCCCGACGTCCACGCAATGTTGCAGAGGTGTGTCAACCAAGACAGTGCTACAACATCCAGAGCCTTGAGATCCCCAGGGTGGATCTCATCAACCCCTGGGGCTCCGCCACCGCGCAGTTGTTTTACTACCTCGGCGACTTCTGCCCCGGAGATTAGACCATCCATCCCCAGGTCTCTTGGCTCTGTTTCCTCCACGGAATACGTGTTGGTGGGATTGAGGAGCTCCTCAAAGTATCCCTTCCACCCTCCGACTATAACCTCAGTTGACATCAGCAGCTCCCCGCCCCCACTGTAAACAGTCTGAGCAAGTTGCCGCCTTCCTCTCCTGAGGCGCCGGACGGTTTGCCATAACCTTTTTGGAGCCGATCGATAGTCTTCCTCCATAGTCTCACCGAACTCCTCCCACGCCCGAGTTTTTGCCTCAGCAACTGCCGCGGCTGCGCTCCGCTTGGCCCGCCGGTACCAGTCAGCTGATTCCAGAGACCCACAGGCCAACCACACCCTGTAGGCCTTCTTCTTCAGCCTGACGGCTTCCCCCACCTCTGGTGTCCACCAGCGGGTACGGGGGTTACCGCCCCAGCTACGATGCAGCCGCAGCTTGCAACAGCCGCCTCAACAATGGCAAAGCGGAACAAGGCCCATTCGGACTCAATGTCCCCCACCGCCCTCGGGACGCGATCGAAACTCTGCCGGAGGCGTGCGTTGAAAATCATCTTGACGGGTTCTTCCGCCAGGCTTTCCCAGCAGACCCTCACATCCCATTTGGGCCTGCCAGGTCTGCGCGGCGTCTTCCCCTGCCATCTGATCCAACTGACCACCAGGTGGTGGTCAGTTGACAACTCTGCTCCTCTCTTCACCCGAGTGTCCAAAACATACGGCCGCAGGTCTGATGATACGACTACTAAGTCAATCATAGACCGGCGACCTAGGATGTCCTGGTGCCATGTGCACCTATGGACGTCCTTATGTTTGAAAATGGTGTTAGTTATGGCCAAACTGTGACTAGCACAGAAGTCCAATAACTGAACGCCGCTCGGGTTCAGATCGTGAACGTTGAAGTCTCCCAATAGGACAATGGAGTCCCCTTTTGGGGCACTTTCCAGCACCCGTCCCAAGGACTCCAAGAAGAGCGGGTAGTCTGAACTGCTGCTCGGTGAATAGGCACCGACAACAGTCAGAACCTGATCCCCGACCCGGAGGCGCAGGGACGCAACCCTTTCATCCACCGGGGTGAACCCCAACATACAGGCAGAGAGCCTGGGGGCCACCAAAAAGCCCACCCCGGCCCTCCGCCTCTCCCCCGGAGCAACTCCAGCAAAGAGGAAAGACCAGCCCCTCTCAAGGACTTGGGTTCCGGAGCCGACGCTATGTGTCGAGGTGAGGCCGACTATATCTAGCCGGTACCGTTCAACCTCTTCCACAAGCTCCTTCTCTGCCAGAGAGGTGACGTTCCATGTTCCAAAAACCAGTTTCCGTAACCGAGGATCGGACCGCCAAGGCCCCCGCCTTGGTCTGCTGCCCAATCCACATTGCACCGGACCCCGCTGACTCTTCCTGCAGGTGGTGGGCCCACTGGGAGACGAACCCATGTAGCCAGTTCGGGCTGGGCCCGGCCGGGCCCCATGGGCTAAGGCCCGGCCACCAGGCGCTCGCCCACGGGCCCCAACCCCAGGCCTGGCTCCAGGGTGGGGCCCCGGTATCCCTCTGGGCCGGGTACACAGATTCTTAATCGTTCTGCTCATTGGGATCTTCTGAACCGTTCTTCGTCTGGCCCTTCACCTCTCAATTCATTACCATTAATCTGGAACTCTGATTAACAAAGCTTACTAACTATAACCAAATGACCAAATCAACAGTAAGTTAAAGTTGAAGGATTGGAATTCTACAAAGTAGAGGTTGGCAACATTCACGCTTGTTCAACATTAAACACACCAGTAGTTATACTTAAAGGCATTTATTTACAATGGAGCAGAGTAAAACACAATGTCTTATCTAGTATATACAGGTGTGTGTATGTGTGTGTGTAGGTGTATGTGTGTGTGTCTGTGGGGACACAAACAAAGGCAAGCTGGCCAATTCAAAGTGGTCACTGTGACCACATGACCTGAACAAAGAAGACTACACAAGATGGCAGTAAACAAAGAAACTACTCAAAATGGCCACTGAGACCACCTGGTGTGTGTGGGAGGGAAGGTGTGAGTTTCTTTGTTAGCCTAGCTCATGTAATCTAAAGGTACCAGGTTAGAGGGAGGAGGTTAGCTTCATGCAGGTTCTAGAACTGAGACGTACTAATATGTGTGTGAACATACGAGTACCTGATTAACTGTATGACTGACCACAACCTGAGCAAACATTACAACAACAAGACATCAATCAACAAGTACATTAACAAAGTTAAGACTTCTGCTGCTTAGCTATGCTGTGCTGTGCTATGCTGTGCTGGGAGAGGTTAGGCCCAGTCAGTTAACGTTACCCAGTCCTTGGAACAAACAAGAGGTCCTTTCCAGTGTTGTTGTAAAGTCCAGTGAGTTGGGAGGCTTCCTGGTGGAGTAAAGTCCTGTCTGGCTGTGTTGCTTTGCTGTTATCTCCTTTGTTCTCCTCACAGAGTTAGCTGTTCCACGCTAACTCTGCTATGACTCCTGTTGCTTGGAAAATCAGCTGGCCTTGTGTCGTAGCTGCTGATTCTGAAGAGAACTTGGTTCACTCTGAAGTCATCCGAAGCAGGTCGCTGCTGTTGAGGAAAAGAGCATTTGCAGGCTGCTGTGAGTAGGCTGGGCAAGAGAGCTGGTTTCTCAGGTAGCAAGGCTGACCTGCGCTGGGGCCTTGTTGCCCTTTGAGGAGCTGAGAGGAGAGAGCTGGAGCTGCTCTCCAGAGCAAGCCAAGAAGAGGAGAGAGGAAGAAGAGGGCCAGAGGACTGGTTTTGTTTGGTGACACCCTTGGGGATCACATGTCACACGCTGACCCACACTGACTGGCCAGTTAGGTCTGTGGGGGGAAGGGTCGTCCCCAGGTGTGAACAGTGAGCAACTGTGGGGTGTGAGTTCCTTTGTCCACTGGAGCAAAGAAACATCTGGTCTCTTGAATGATGAGTCCCAACATTGATATAAGTAACCTAAGTTTATTCAGTAACCTTAGTGCGCTGATATCTTGAAACAAACTGTATTCTTGTTGTTAAAGGGCCATTGCAATGTCTTATTAGTTTGAATTGTTATTGTTTAGCAATATAGAGTACAGTAAGTGTCCTTGACAAGATATATTCTAGCTTTTATGGTCTATTACTCCACATCAGAGGTTTGAATGTGAGTTCTGACCTTACCTACTATAGGTCAGGTTTCTTTTGGACACTGGATACCTTTGGATGTTTGATCGTGAGCTACAGCCCAACAGAGCAGATTTAGAAATACAATTGCATGCAGAAGATTGGAGACCTGGACTTTGAGGATTTTGTCCACACACACATACAATCAACACACAATTGCCATTCCCACAGTGGTAAATCAGTTCTGGATGTGTGTGTGGGGATTGAGACTAAGTTCTCATCAGTGACATAAGTGACTGAAGGAAATTTGGGTCCAATTGAATTTGTAAGTCTATAGATTATTGTGAACAATTTTGTTACTTTGTTTTCAATTAGATAAGCAAGATAATGCTAATTGTGTTTATATAAATTTTATTTCTCTAATTTTCTTCTTAAGCTTTTATTAAAAGGAAGTTTTGTCCTTCCAATAGAAATAAGAGATACTGTGCCGGTGTTGACTCCTGTGTGTTGGGTGGTATAACTTGGCTCCGTAGTCTATCCTAGGAACTTCTGATGTTTTTGGCCCTGATAAATTATTATCATGTGGCCCTAATCCTCTTACATAAACAATAGATAAATCCGTTAGTGTTAAAATATAGTCCCCAAGCTTTGTGCAGCAATAGGCTGTAATAACAGGAAAAACGTCTGTCTTTTCTTTCCCAAAGAATACAGATAGGTAAGTCCGTGTAAGGTTCAATATTACTGTCACATTTCATACAAGTTGCATAGGTGTGTTGCATGTGTTATCTTTGTTATGTATCTTAGGTGTCAGCTTTTTCAGAAGCCAGTATTCCCACCACAGGTTATTCAAAAATCACATTCTCCATTTATTTAATTTCCTTTTGGTTGTCTGTCTGTTTGTGGTCATTCTGTGTCTCTTTGTAATTGTTCTGAATCACATTGTGGTAATTTTGCATCTTTATCATTTTACATGTCTTTGCAGTTGTTTTTTTTATTATTCTTTGTGGTTGTTTGAGTGACTTTCCAACAAATAAATCTTAATAGACGTTTCAGGAGGAAGGCAAGTCATTTCTGAGAAAGGAGGTGGAATACATATGGAACTGAGGTGTAATTTCATTCCAGTTTTAGCTGCTAAATATATTTTCTCACTTACATTTTATAACTTTAATCTGCTAAATTGCAAGTTATCTGTCTCTGGCATTTCCACTGACACCCATTGGTGGTAATTTCTTTGATTCCAGAATGAATAGGCCTGTGTGGTTTGGATAATCTCTTTCCAGCTGGGAATGAATATAAAGACATTTTCTGTTACAGTTTTACCAGTTATTCACAATGTTGTGGTTCTGTTCAGTAAATATCTCAGATTACGTTCGGAACTGTACCAGTCTTTCACTTTTCTCTTCTCCCTTTAATTGGTACCATATGACATTGTCATCTATACAAGAACACAATAAAATCTGAAATTTTCATGTCAAAAGTTAAACTAATGGATCCATAAAACAAAGCTTTCAAGAAAAAAGATGTATACGATAAGATAGTATTGATGGTGTTTAGCTTCGGCTGTAACCTAGCCTTGTCTGAACATCGAAGCACAGAGAGTATCGAAACATGTCATGTATGTGCACCCAACTATAACATGCAGCCAACCACATTCCTGAGTGTTTTGTCCATAATGGAAGTCCAGTTTAAATGTTAGTTTAAATGTCAGTCTACTTCATCAATGAACTAAAGCATCCAATAATAGAAAAGACTGAGAGACTTTGTGTTGATGAAAAACAAAGCTTACATCAGAGATGAGTGTTATGTAATGATTTACACTCCTGAACCCTCTGTCACGTAAATGGATCTGAATGTACTGGCTCTTCTGTGTGATGAAATTATAAGATATAACAACATATTTCCTGGTAAACAAGTCAGGTGAAGTTTTGGTTGTTGAGTTAGGGCTGGCTTTAAGCCAGTGACTTTTAACCTTTGCTGTTTTGCTGTCATTGGCTTTACTTCCTCATAGTTTATGGTCCAACAAACAAAAAACAAAAAACAAAAAACAAAAAACAAAAGAAGCCATTCTAAAGTAAATTTTTCAACTCTCATTGTAATCTCTGCCATCTAAAACCTACAGCGCTCAGTCGTCTTTGTCCTGCTGTCTTTACAGACTAACTTTAATCCCTGATTTACTTCTGTCAAGCTGTGATGTTAAACCCATGAACATCTAGGACTTATACGGCTGCTAAAACACCAACACTGGGTGGTAGAGGACAAGTTTGTGTCAATGGAGGTTGGAAATAGTTGGATTTTTCAGGGATGGCAAAGTGTGTGTGATCCATCTATCCAGCATCCACTGTAACTCAACAGTCTATGCAATACACACCTATTATGAAATCTGAAACACTCTAATGACACAAAGTGTAAATTGCAATTTTGTGAAGACCATAATAGCCATCATCTTTTTAATCAAGCAGCTTGAAATAAAGTGACTAATGCCTGAGTTATCAGCCCCACCCAGTGAGTGCTGCATATAAAAACTGAAGTGCTGAACACCTGCTGTATCCAGCACCAGATTCCTGGTAAAACAGGTAAACTGAACTGATCTCCTCCTTATTATTTCTATTCTTACCTCACTGATTTTGCTCTGAATATATTCCTCAATGGCTAAACAAAGATTTTCCTGTATTTTCAGATTTGAAGTTTAACTGGAGAAGACCATCGTCATGACTCCCATTTTCCTCGTACTCCTCTTCTTCTCATTGACATCCATTCCTCCAGTGAGTTTGACTCTTTCTACACTGGGATTATGATGTTAAACATTCTCTGCTGTCGTGTGCAAACCAGGAATCTTCACAGTATCAACTGAGAGAAAAAACATCCTTGTTATATAAAAGAGCATGTAGTCCTTTAACTTATATGAAAATTAAAAATCATTTTAAATGAGACATTTACTGGACAGCAACAGAATGTTATTGAATGCAACAGTAGAGAGTAGAAAACGTGATTTAAAATTGTACAATTTTGTGCCTTTGTGTTGCAGGGTGCGACTGATGATGGAGATCAAACAGGTGAGTGGAATAATGGGGAATTTCTCAGATATCAAGATCCAAAATGTGGATAATTCACACGTTACAGTGCTGCTCCTTGTTTCTGATTTCCTCTGTTTTCTCTGCCTCCAGACATATCTTTGGATGTCTCTGAAGTCATTGCAAGAGCCAATGAGGGCAAAAGTAAGGCACAAGTTTTATATGATCCAACTCTTTTGGCTAAAATAGAAATATATAATGGCCAAATGAAACTGGTGAAAGATGCAGTCGATTGCAGTTGAAAGAATTAATTGAATAGTTGGTTTATCAAGGAAAAAACTGGCTGGTTTCAGTTTGTCAAATTTGAGGATTTGAGATTTCTTCCATATATGTCTGTATAAGTTGAACATCTTTAAGTTTTGGACAGTTTGGGGTAAAACAAGTAACTTGAAGATAATCATGTTTAGCCCTGGGAACTTCACAAGGACCTTTTTTACCATTGTCTTACATTTTTACAGACTAAAAGATTAATCAAATGATAATAAGAATAATGGATAGATTAATCAATAATGGAATTTTTTTTAGCTTCTTGGTTGTCATATGTTAAACTCTATGTTTGTGGTTTTAATATTCATAAGTGCATGTTTGTATGTTGTTCTGCAGCAATGCGCCTGATCCACGGCGACATTGTGCCAAATTCAAAGAGGAACGCAGTCCCCTGCACAGCCAGAGGCTGCAAGTGGCCTAAAGTTGGAGACCATGTCAGAATTCCTGTCATTATATCCTCTCGTTACAGTAAGTAACCCCCCTCTCTACCAATCATCTAGTCAACATCCGCTTTGTTTGATTCCAAAGATTCCAATATAGTGAAAAAGAGATTATTATTCGATAGTTGTTTGTACTTGTATTGAACAAAGCCATATTGTGTTACTACTCTACCCTACTACATTTCATTTATCTGTCAGCTACAAGATCTAACATTAAAAAACAAATGATCATCTTGTGAAACACTCTCCATTATCAAACATGCCTGAGCCAGTGCTCAATGTTTTTATTAGGGTTCGAGCTCCGAGGATGCGAGGGCCCTATTGTATTTCATTTGTTTGTATTTTCCTGGTTCATTAAAATTCATCCCGTTTTTGAGGGCCTAAACTTGCCCAAAAACTTAAGAGACTTGCAGATATCTTGAATTCACTCCACAGGTTTGGTGCTGTTTTTCACATTTACAGGAATTGGAATTTAACAAACTCGTCCGAGAAAATTAATCAGATCGACATCATATTTGGTCAGTTTAATCTTAAGACATTTGTGACGCTAAATCGCAAAGCTTTTGAGTTTTTGTTGAACAGCCTGCCCGTGGCGACAATTAACTCGTTATAACTTACCAAAGCACAGATTGTCCAAATATGCAATACATCATGTCTGCGGCCACATGGCTCATGCAGGAAATTACATCTTTCTGGAAAGCACAGTGTCCGATGGCTGTGCCAACCTGCCTCGTGGCGCTGCCCATGAGCGAGGGCCCTTGCTTGCAGCTTTAATAATTAATTAATTTTTTTAAATGCTAATTTATGTAGTAGAACTTAGTTTTTTTTTCTTTCCTCCCCCATTAATCATCTCATGACCCCTTGGATTCATCTGCTGGCCCTAAGTATTCACAATATTGTATTAATACTTTCATTTAAGAAAGGATCCACCACTGCTCTAAGCATGTACTGTATGTTGTTTATGGCTGCCAAAGCCAGGGTCAGAGCCAAAGCCTCCGACCAAAGATTTCTAATATTATGTCCCATAAATGATGTTTGATAGATTCAAAAAGGTTTTGTATTACTGTAAAGTTCAAGCTGATATTAAACTCAAGTGAAGATGATAACAACACTGTTCAAACTGAGGATGAGGGAATGATTCATAGTTTACAATCTGTTTACTGCCTGAAATAAAAGGAGAGGTGTTGAGGTGAATAAAAATGATTTGACAAGCTGTAAATGAAAGTTATTGTACTATCTTTGACGGAGGGTGTAGCCTCTTTAGTGAGAACACTCCCCAGCAGCCTGTTTTTATCTCTCCAGCCACAGTAGAGCGCAACTTCATCAATAGAGTCCTGTTTTCCTTCCACAAATCCACCTGCATTCGCTTTAGGTGGAAGAAGCCGTCGCATAAGGATTTTATCAACTTCTTCCCTGGATCCGGGTAGGAACACACACACACACACACACACACACACACGCTTTGATCTATGCTGGATCATCATGTTTCATTCTGGCAGCAGTGAAATAAGCTCTCAGAGGCGCTACTGAAGTAAAAGTACCAGAACAACAATGTAAAAACCATTACAATTTAAAGTCCTGCTTTCAAAATCTTACTTAAGTGAAGTGCATAAGTAGTAAAGTACTCTGCATATTTCTCTCTGAAATGTAGTAGAAATATAAAGTAACATAAAATTGCTGTACAATTATTATTATATATAAAAGTGCAAGTACCTTACTTAGTACAATACTTAAGTACATCTACTTTGTACCCCTGTGAAATCTTAACCACAGCAGGGTCAGAGCAGAAACAGGTTTTATTTTAGTTCAGTTTAGGAAGGAATAGACAAATGATGCACTCTGCTAGTAATATCTGCATGTGAGACAATTATCATCATTTATTAAGCCAGTATTTTTTTTTGGTATTTTAGCCTTTATTGACAGTAGAGGCAGACAGGAAACAAGGAGAGGGAGGGAGAGAGAGAGAGAGAGAGAGGAAGATCATTCATTTGCAACAACAACACAGGAGACCAGGAACGTGTCAACAATACCTTTTTTCTTTTTACTATGATTTCACTTTGTGTTTGTGTTTGTGTCAGGTGCTGGTCGTACCTGGGCCGTGTGGGGGGAGAACAGAAAATCTCCCTGCAGAAAAACGGTTGTTTGTACACAGACACGGTGCAGCATGAGGTCCTCCATGCTCTCGGTTTCCACCACGAGCACGTCCGCTCTGACAGGGACCAACACGTCAGAATCCACTTCGAGAACATTCAGGAAGGTCAGCTCAGCCACAAAACTTTTATTCCAAAGTTCTGCTTTTATCTGCAATGCAATGATGAGAACACTAGAGGATTTCCTCGAGAGACAGAGTCCTAGTCAATGAACTCAGCAGCAAACAGTATGTAGGTCTATACCTTTATTCTAATCTTCTTTGCAACTCAGCTGTATCGTAAAAGGTGCAAAGATTTATAGGCAAATTAGAGCAAAAACAGAGTAACAGTCTACAGCCATGTTAGCAGCTCTGTGAGACGTAGGCACATCAGGGCTTTGAGATAAATGCTATGTTAGCATGCTAACATGCTTATGCCTGGTGATAATGCTAATAATCTGAGGGATTATTAAGCAATGGTTTGTTTTGATGATTGTTGTGATTTTGAGTTTTGAATTCATGATGGAAAAGTAGGCTGACTGCTAACTGAAGGACCAAACAGGTAAAGAGATAAAAGCCATGCTGAAATATTTCAAATGTTCTCTCCATCCCTGAAGGAAAGGAATCAAACTTCCAGAAGGTGCAGACTAACAACTTGAACACTCCCTATGACTTTGAGTCTGTCATGCATTACAGCAAGTGAGTGAGTCAGTGCATGCATCTGTGTTTATAAATGTTTACAATATTTATATAATATATATCAAATTTGTACAATATTAAATAACCTGAGACAATTTTTTACATTCATTAAGGGGAGGTTGTTGTTTTGTTTCTCAAAGCAATAATAAAAATGTGTTATGCATACAAGACTTGCTATGTAGCAAAAGTCTCAAAATTGATAATAGTTATCATGTTGTTCTACTATAAGTCTTTATATTACATTAAAAAGAAAAACTAACAAAGTCAACAGTACAAATTCAAGTGAAACTTAAAGAGTCAGGGTTAACTTAAAGAAAGGTTTAATAAAGACCCAGTGTTTGCTACTGTTTCTGTGTGTAACTCAATGTACCAACAATGTTGTGTTTGTTTCCTCCTCAAGATTCGCCTTCTCCAAAAATGGGCAGCCAACCATCGTCGCCAAGGGCAATCCCAACCTTTCCTTTGGACAAGCTACAACCATGAGCGCTAATGACATTGCCCGTGTCAACAAGCTTTACCAATGCAGTGAGTGAATACTAAACACTTTTTCTACTTAGTCATACTGGTAAGATATGGGTAGGTTTCCATGTAACAGCAGTGCAGGAAAAACAATGTTGAAATATTTAACATCTGAGAATGTAATCTATTAATCAGGAAATCATTTGTTTTTTTCCCAACCAGAACAACGATGACAGAAGAAACGGGTCGGCCTCCAGATACTTCAACACCCTACAAGTCATGATTACACCAAAGGCCCAGATCTGTTGTACTGACAGAGACCTGACGTTCTACCAGACTTATGGTTTAGCTTCTGTTAGCATTCAGTCTTAATGTATTCAAAAAGAAGACTATCCACTCCAAACTAAATTACTGTTTTTCATTGATTAATCATTCAGTCATTCATTTAAATTGCTCCCTGGGGACAAATAAAGTTTATTGAACTGAATTGAATAGAAGTGAATTGATCTGGCTTCCACATCTGCAAAAAAATCGAAAAGTTATTGCGAAAACGATTCATATAACATTTGTCTGATCTTAAAGTTCAGTTAGATCTGCAGCTCCAGTCCAGTAACATGTTGCAGCTTATCAGAAAGACTGATGAGGGAAACATTTCGTTCTGGGGCTCATGGAGCAGAGGCTAAACTTTGGCTCCTAATTTCAGACTGCAGAGCCACCTGCTGGACGGTGGTGGTATTACACCTCTTTCTGCTACTGTCAGACCAAATACCAACAACTTTTACTGTCTTTTTTTAACCATTTGTGATTTGATTTAAATCTTTTATTGGTTTTCAGATACAAAGGATATGATTTGGTGATGGTTCTGCCGAGTGTATTGACACAAAGCCGAGACTCATTGATGTATTTTGATGATTGTTGATGAAAGTTTTTGACAGATGCAGCCCTGAAATAAACATAACCAACAAAGATACAGAGAGTTTGAACAAGTTAAACAACTAAACATCCTCTGATGGATCATCCTGCATTGTGAAAGCTGTTTTTCATATATGCAGTAGTGACTTGATTAAACGCCAATTGTGTTTATTCTTTTTTTTTTTTTTTTTTTTAATACAAGACATTTAGCCATTTATGGTTTATAATCAAAGACTTTGTTTTCTTTTCTACTGTTAACTGAGATATTTCTTCAATAAAATCAACAAAAATAAATGTGAGATTCTTTACTTTCACCAAAAGGATAAATAGAGATGTACAGTACAATTTGGAGTTTTGCAGTTTTCCAAATCAGTTTACAATTTGTTTTAAATGGATATACAGCTCCATGACTTTTCACATATTTAAGCAGGTTTCAGTAGGTGGAGCTGTACACTTGACTTGGACAGTAACAAATGTTATCAGTCACGTTACTAGTTGGTCTTTAACTCTGGATACAATGCATAAAATAGCCCATGTTTTATGCTGTGTACATTGAACTGGGTATTTTCAGCAGTGGTTGAAGAAGTACTCAGATACTTAACTTTAATTTTACCAGAAATGTAAAAATACTCCATTACAAGAGTCCTGCAATCAGAGGTAAAACTCCAGGGGCCAGATGCATAAAACTCTGTGTAGATTCATGACTAAAATTATGTGTGCGCACAAAACCATAAGTGTGCATACGCATTATTTTTGTTGCTGTGTGTACAAATGGTTCCATTTTATAAATCTCACTTATTGAGAAAATTGGGCACGTGCATGAGTCTTATTTCCACTTCCATAATTAGCCATAAATGGATGAAGACACTCCCTTAATCAAATAGTTTGCATAAAAAAAACACTGTCTGTGCCACAAGTTATCAGGCATCGCACAGACAAGAAGGTTGAGACACAACAAATGTAAAGATCAGTTTTATTCCGAACTTCATTTATTGGGACTAGAGACGTTTTAATTAGGCTAGCAGACTTTGTGATTAATTGTGAAAATTGTGATAAGTAAATATTAAAATAGTATTGAAACAGTTTACAGAATGCCTCACAATAAATAATAAGGATATTAAATGATGATAAAGGAAACATTGAGCACATAATCACAATTATTTCCGTTTATGAATTGTAAAATTGTTATTGCTGTGTAAACTTGTACTTATAATAATGACTGCGAAGTTCGTTTTATTTTATGTTAAAGTACGTGTCTCAGCTCATTTTGTATTTTCACTTCACTGTAACTTGTAAGACTTTGGAAAACCATGTGCCGCATGATCATAAGAATGCGCATATTCTTGTCGCACATTTTGTGCAATTTATTTGCCGGAAATGGCGTACGCATAGTTTTTGTGTGTGTGCATCATTTATGCTGACTCCAGACATATTACCAGCAACACGTTTATAAATTAAAAGTATTCATTCTAAAGAAGAAATGTCCTGTTACTGATATATTTTTATTTATTGTATTATTAAATTGGCACTGATGTATCAACGTGTAATACGTAAACATTGGCTGGTAGAGGTAAGGCTATTTTTAACATAGTATAACATTTTATTCTATTGATTAGTCCAGTGGTTCCCAATCGAAGGGTCAGGTCCCCCAGAGGGTCACAACATAAATCTGACTGTTTGGATGAGGAAAAAAGAAGAAACTAAATTCTGACACTAAATCTCACTCATCTATTTTACTTTTGATGCTTTGCATTTTTGTGAATTATTGGATAATTTGACCTCTTTGGCCCTTAAACAGTTATTCAAGTTTTCTTTTAGGATGGATGACAAGCTAAAAAGATTGGGAACCACTGGTTTAATCTCTAAAAAAAGCACTAAATATCATATGTAAAATACTAATCTGAAAAGTAACTAGTCACTGTAGCTGTGTAAAAATACTGTGAAGTAAAAAGTACAATATTTTCCTCTGAATTGTTGTGGAGTTATAGAAAGTAGCATAAAATGGAAATACTCAAGTAAAGTACAAGTAAGTTGTATTTTTGAGTAAATCTGTTTAGTAATTTCCCAGTCACGTGTTTCTAAAACTCTCCTGCTTGTTCAGTCAGCTGCAGGTGAGGCATCACACATACTCATACATACCTGCTCATTACAGACAGGTACAAAAGTAGCAGCCGCAAACCGGCTCTGTGCCAGCTTGCCAACAAATGTAACGATTAATGAGATAGTTTAAGGCTGGACCGCAAGGGGCCAGACCTATAATTACAAATGTCCCTCACTGACTGGCTGACTGACTGAGTGATGTCATTTCCACCACTGATGTCTACCGAGCCGCTCTGGTTCCCCGGCTGCTCAGGAGCTGCAGCATAGTGGATGAGCGCTTCCAATACACTGAGTCTCGCCTTCATTGTGGCAAATGAGCTACTTTCATTACATGTATCATTATTACTAAACGAGGCACGCCGAGCAGAGAGGCGTGCCTCGTTTAGTAAATCGGTAATGAGGCTTAACCACTATGACCAGTTCTACATATCAAACAGAGAGAGTTGGACTTTTTGTAAATAAAGTTTGTAACGTTCTGGAGTTGGAAGTGAATAAAGGCTAAACTATTGTGGATCCCAGATGGAGGCTGTGAGCTGTGTGAGAGACAAAATAAGAAATAAAGTCTATCTCAAATCAGTCTCTTCAGTAGCTCACCTGGTAGTGTGTGTACTAATTCACCTTTTAGTCCTTGACCTGGTGGCCCAGGTTTCTGTGGCCCTTTGCTCTCTCTCTCTCTCTCTTTCTCTATGACTGTATTAAAGGCAAAAGCCTGAAAAATAACTTTAAATAAAAGAAAGATAATCTATCTCTTCTAACTTTCTCTCTAAGCGATCATTTCATAAGTAAAACTAGCCAAAATCACAGCTCAGTCTTTTTTTCTTTCATTTCTATGTTTTGGGATTTTGTCAGACGACGTCATGGTTAGAAAATCAGGATTTCACGGTAGGCAGTCCAGCCATATATTAGGTTCTGACCTCGTCTTGTTTTTTAACTACAGACGTAGTGATGCAGTCTGTCTCTTTTCTTAATACCTCCACAACAGTTATACTGACTATCGTCTTATTCCATTGGGTTTAAAGGACAGGTTCACATACTGTATTTTCAGTGGTGCTCACATGAGCACTGACACAGGGTTTGTTTGATGTAATCATTCCTGCTGTTCATATTGTGTGTGTTAAGAGATCCCTTCCTAAAGTAAATAAATAAATACATTTTATTAAATTTGCAAGCAAAGTGTATTAGAGAAATGTGTGTAGTTTTCCAACCTATATGAAATTGGTCTTTTAGCAAAACATTCATTTAAATTTACTCATTTTGCAGATACTTTTATGGAAAGCGACTTACAAGTGAGGGATATCACTACAGGTGAGGTATATATCAACCGAACCAGTCAATCACTTTTTCTTTTTTTTTTTATAATTTGTACCATATAATATTGTTGTCTCTATAAGAGCACATTAAAGTATGAAAGCCTCATATCAGAAGTTAAACTAATGGGTTTAACTCACAGGAATAAAGATACAAGTCTATTCCATGAGATATTATTGATAGCGTGCATCTAACTTATGCTGTAGTCTGGCCTTGCCTGAACAATAAAGCACCTTGAGTATAGTATGTGAAATATCTGCACGCAACCAAGTGACAGTCATGCTACATTCCTGTGTTTTGTTCACAGTGGAAGTGAAATTTAAATGTCAACTTCAACAATCAACCTCACTGCACAGCTGCTCTAAAGCCTCCAATAATACTAAAGACTTAAAGACTTGTTCATCTTCTTCTGTGTTTGTGGAAAACAAAGCTCACATGAGAGATTATTGTTATGTAATGACTCTTATTACTGCTCCTATACCTTCCGTCAGATGAATGGATCTGAATGTGCTGGCTCTTTTGTGTGGAATTTATGTAAGACATATATTTCCTGACATACTCCAATACATGCACATGAATTTCAAAGCTTGTATACAAATAAAGTACTGTATACCTAAATTGTCAGAGACGTTGTGATTTTGTGTTTTCCTTCCATGTTTTGAATATGTTATTTGATTTTGTGCCATTTTACGGGAAGCTTTTAAGAATAATAAGTGTTTCCTGGTTTCTAGCCCAAGCCCCTCTGTGTCAAAGTGAACAACAAGCCATTTGAAAACTACTAATCCATTCACATGCATTCTGCTGTCAACAGACAACAAACTGATGAATTGACTGATGAATGATGATGTGCTGATGTATTGAAACAGTTCTTTATGTAATGATTGCCTCATCCCTGGGTGGTGCTTTGCAATCTGAGACACTGTTGTTAAAATGAACAGAAAGAGGACATTAAAGTTTGTGCCTAAATGATTTTACACAGTTACCATATGATGACAATAATAATAAAGTAGTTAAATTTCGAAAACTGCTGCTTGGTGCATATCAATCAGCTGTTAGATGCTGCTGGGTATTTGTGTGAATGGATGTGAGGGAGCACTGCATCATAGAGTCCGATGCTGGATTTGATGGTGGAATTCATCTAGGGAAATTTGAGGCATAGCTGGTAATACTTTCAGTAGAAACTACTTAACCTTTCTACAACAGAGTCTCCATTAGCCCTAACCCTCTTACTTGGTTGAGACTCATATTTTGAAGGTGAATATCCATAAATGGAGATGGTGTTTGTGTGTCTGTCATTGTGTGTGCGTGGTTGTTAGAAACTGCCTAAGCTTAACCCTCACAAAAGCCCTTTGAAGTTTTCAGGATTGGCTAAAATGACCTCACAATAACGGCTTCAAATCAACATTTGTCCTCACAATCATAGAAAGACATGTACACACACAAGCACACGCGCATACATGTTGCAATTCAGGGGCCTCATCCTTTGGAAAACACAGTTTACAAAGGTGTGGCCCTTAGTTGTCATAGTAAATAGCGAGGTTAACAGCAGCACTCTCTGCACTTACGGGCATTTATGTTTTTCGTCATTTACATCGCCAGTGTTGTGCCAGTTCACACTTAAAAACTACTTCAAAGTTCAGTTCATACAGATGAAAATTAACTAGTTCACGTTCATTTGTTCTGTTCACCAGCTCCAAATCATTGCCACTCCCAAACTAAATGAATTATGTATACCACTGAAGAAAAACAGACATGAGTTACATTTAAAATCTGTATATAATCCAAGTCTTCACTTGTTTGTTCATAAAACTGCTTCAAATGCTCAAAAGAACTGGATTCAGCAGTAGTAGATGCGCCTGTGCCGCTAGCACCAGCCATGCTGGGCCGTGTCTATGGAGACACCATGCGGTGTGCCGTAAAACAACCATGAGCGAGAGTGAACGCGGCTCACGTTCACGTTCATCATTTGTACACCATTCCTGATCAAGTCGCACGTTTTAATATATACTTTGTCTGGATTGTCTCAAAGCTGCAGGACTCGTTATGCGCCGTAATTTTGACGGATGATGAATACAAAAAAATAAGTATGACGAATTATAATATATGCCATCTTTACTAACAGTACAGCAAGCACATAATTATAATATAGAATATTATAACACTTACAAGGGTCAGTTTCCTGTTTAATGAATATTTTTACATTAGTATTCTATTGCTACTTTTACTCAAGGGTCTAAAATACATCCTCCACCTCACGATGACTTCATGTTGATATGTTTTTCTTCCTGTTAAATCAATGTTAGGAATGTTTTTGAGAAAAAGTGATTGACATCTGAGTTGGCAGACAGTGGAAAAACCTGGGCCCCACCCTGTGAGTGCTGCCTATAAAGAGTGAGGAGCTGAGCACCTGCTGCATCCAGCACCAGACTCCTGCTACATCAGGTAAACTCAACTGATCTCCTTCTCCTTCTTTCTATTCTTACATCACTGATTTCGCTCTGAATATATTCCTAAATGGCTAAACACTGCTCAGATTGTCCTGTATTTTCAGATTTGAAGTTTAGCTGGAGAAGACCATCGTCATGACTCCTGTTTTCCTCTTCCTCCTCTTCTTATCATTGACGGCCATTCCTCCAGTGAGTTTGAATCTTTCCACACTGGGAATATGATGTTTTTTGAGATAATGGAGCACATAATCCTTTAGTTTTTAGGAAAAAAAATCTTAAAAAGGTCAGATTTTCACTAGACAGCGACAGAATGTTGCTGAGCAACAGCTGCAAAAATGACAGTAGTAAACAAGATTTATAATTGTGCAATTTTGTGCCTTTGTGTTGCAGGGTGCAACTGATGATGGAGATCAAACAGGTGAGTAGAATAATGGGGAATTTCTCAGATATCAAGATCCAAAATGTGGATAATTCACACGTTACAGTGCTGCTCCTTGTTTCTGATTTCCTCTGTTTTCTCTGCCACCAGACGCATCTTTGGATGTCTCTGAGATCATTGCAAGAGCCAATGAGGGCATAAGTAAGGCACAAGTTTTATATGATCCAACTCTTATTAATAAAATAGAAATATATGATGGCAAAAATACAATAAAACTTATTGAAATAATTAACCGATTAGTTGATTTATCAAGGAAAAGATTTGCTGGTTTAAGCTTGTCAAATTTGAGGATTTGGGAATTTCTTCCTAATATGTCTTTGTAAGTTGAAAATGTTTTGCTGTTTGTCAGACAAAAGAAGTAATTTATTTCACAAGGACCTTTTTCACAATTTTCTCACATTTTTAAGACTAAATGACTAATCAAATGATCATTATAATGGACAGATGAATCAATAATGAAAAAAGATGTTAGCTTTTTGGTTTTAAATGTATTAAAAAGAGAATTTGTCTCAAATAAGTAAAACCCTGCATTCCTGGCTTTAATATTCATATAAGTGTTTGTTTTCCTGCAGCAACGCCCCTGACCCACGGCGACATTGTACCAAATTTAAACAGGAACGCTGACCCCTGCACAGCCAGAGGCTGCAAGTGGCGTAAACGTGGAAGATACGTCAGAGTTCCCGTCAGTATCTCCTCCACATACAGTAAGTAGTCATCTAGTCAACATCAGCTTTGTTTGGTTCCACTAAGAACTTCAAAGTTTCCATTATAGAAGCAAAGAGATTATTATGCAAAAATAAAAATCTTTCAGTTGAACAAAGAAGTATTGTCTTAACCAACGATGGAAAATGACTAAGTACATTTACTGAAGTACTGTACTAATTATGGGTTTCTTGGACTACTTGAGTAATTCTATATCATGTTACGACTTCTGCTGCACTACATTTATCTGGTACCTACAGCAAAAAGTTAATTTTCAGATTAAGATTTAACATAAAATAAATAAATAAATAAAAAACATCTTGTAAAATACTCAACATTTAGCAAATGTTAAGCCATAGCTCCATCTCTTTTTGACTTGTGACTCCTAAAAAGTAGTGTCCCCTCATCAGGTTTTACATATTTGAGTTACCAGTTTCATCAAAGGGAATTTACCTTTTAAACTCCTAAGATCGCTTCATTAAAATAAATATTGAATGGCCAAAGATTATTACATCACAAAAAACACAGTTTTTCTTCTTTCCTCTCCCATTAATCATTTCTTGACCCTCAGATTTATCTGCTGACCCTATAATGGAGTATAATCACAATGTTGTATTAGTACTTTCACTTAAATAAGGCTCCATCACTGGTCTTAGTATATATATGTTGTTTATAGTCAGAAATGGAGACTGAAATGTTATTTAGCAAATTTTGGTTCTTACTTGTGGTGTCATTTAAAACCTGGAAACCAGTTGAACTTTGTTGACTTCAGTTCAGCATGCTTTCTTTAGTATTTACATCCACTAAAAGGTAAGATGTGTAACTGTAAAAAGTTCAAACTAATATCAAACTAAAACTGTGATAAATCCATAGTGATAATAGTGAGGAGGCGTGAAATGAAGATGATGATAACACTGTTCAAACTGAGGATGAGGGAATGATTTATAATTTATAATCTGTGTTTACTACCTGAGGTGAAAGGAGAAATTTTAAAGTGAAGGAGAATGATTTGAGAAGCTGTAGGTGTAAGTTACTGTACTATGTTTGACGGAGGGTGTAGAACACTAACCAGCAGCCTGTGCTTTGTCTCTGCAGCCAGTAATGAGCGCAACATCATCATTAGAGCCCTGTTGACCTTCCATGAATCCACCTGCATTCGCTTTGTGTGGAGGCGCTGGTGGCATCGGAATTATCTCTACTTCTTCTCTGGATCTGGGTAAGAACACACACACACACACACACAAATGCACACACACAGCCACGGTAGCATGAAAAGGCAGGATTGACACATTCAAACACTTGTTTTGATCTATGCTGGTTCATCATGTTTCATTCTGGCAGTAGTGAAATAAGTACAACAAGTACAAAGTAACATAAAATTGATATACTCAGGAAAAGTACCTTTTATATAAGTACAGTACTTTGTACCACTGTATAAGAGACAAAACCCTGTCAAATCTTTACTACAGCAGGGTCAGAGCAGAAACAGGTTTTCTGTTCGCAGCAGTGATTCAAAAGTTTTGTAAGGATCAGACAAATGATGCAGTCCTGCTGATGGTGGATAGAGAGAGAGGGAGAGGAAGATAACATGCATCCATTTATCCAATGACTCCTTCAACATTTGTCAAACAACACAGACACAAGAGACCAGGAAAGTGTCAACAATACCCGTTTTCCCTTTACTGTGATTTGACTTTGTGTGTGTGTGTCAGGTGCTGGTCATACCTGGGCCGTCAGAGTAGAGGACAGCGCGTCTCCCTGAGGAAAAACGGTTGTTTGTATAGAGACACGGTACAGCACGAGGTCCTCCACGCTCTCGGTTTCCACCACGAGCAAGTCCGCTCCGACAGGGACCAACACGTCAATATCCTCTTCCAGAACATCCGGCCAGGTCAGCTCGGCCACAAAAACTTTTCTATGGGCAAATTACAGCAAAAACAGACTTACAAGACTGCATGTTACGTAGGCACAGCGGTGCTTTGAGATAAATGCTATGTTAGCATGCTAACATGCTTATGTCTGGTGACAATGCTAATAAGCTGAGGCTACGCAGTTTTCAATGTTTACCACGGTCCACATTTGGTTCGTGTGTTAGCTAGTTGCTAATTAGCGCTAAACACAAAGTACAGCTGAGGCTGATGGGAATGCCATTTGTATTGCATGTAGCCTATTTGGTCAAGGGCTGTAACGATTAGTTGATTAATCGATTGGTAAAGAAAAAAAAATCATATATATATATATATATACAATCATATATAATTTATATATATATATATATATATAACTATTATCTGACATCTTATTGACAAAATGATGAATCGATAAATTGTAAAAGAATAAATGAAGCAATATTGTTTTATATTATTAAGCAATGTTTTGTTTTGATGATTGTTGTGAGGTTTGAATCCATAATGGAAAAGTAGGCTGACTGCTAACTGAAGGACAAAACAGGTGAAGAGATAAAAGCCATGCTGAAATATTTCAAATGTTCTCTCATCCCTGAAGGAGTGGAATCAAACTTCCAGAAGGTGCAGACTAACAACTTGAACACTCCCTATGACTTCGAGTCTGTCATGCATTACAGCAAGTGAGTGTGTTAGTGCATGCATCTGTGTTTACAAATGTTTACAGTATTAATATACTATAAATCAAATTTATACAAGATTAAATTACATAAGTGACACAGTTTTTTCTTACATTGTTAGGGGAAGGTGTGTAACTCAATGTACCAACAATGTTGTGTTTGTTTCCTCCTCAAGGTTTGCCTTCTCCAAAAATGGGCAGCCAACCATCGTCGCCAAGAGCGATCCTAACCTGAACTTTGGACAAGCTACAACCATGAGCGCTAACGACATCGCCCGTGTCAACGCGCTTTACCAATGTAGTAACTGAATACCAAACAGTTTTTCTACCAAGTCATACTGGTAATATACAGATAGGTGTAGATTTCCATTTAACAGCAGCACAGGTAAAAAATAAGGTTTAAATGTTAAGAATCTGTATCCAAAATGGACTGTTTTTCATTGATCTGGCTTCAACATCTGCAAAAAAACAATAATTGAGAAAGCCATTACAAAAACTATTCATATAACATTTGTCTGATCTTAAAGTTCAGTTAGATCTGCAGCTCCAGTCCAGTAACATGTTGCAGCTTATCAGAAAGACTGATGAGGGAAACATTTCGTTCTGGGGCTCATGGAGCAGAGGCTAAACTTTGGCTCCTAATTTCAGACTGCAGAGCCACCTGCTGGACGGTGGTGGTATTACACCTCTTTCTGCTACTGTCAGACCAAATACCAACAACTTTTACTCAGTCTTTTTTTTTTTTTAACCATCTGTGATTTGAATTAAATCTTTTATTGGTTTTCAGATAAAAAGGATATGATTTGGTGATGGTTCTGCCGAGTGTATTGACACAAAGCCGAGACTCAATGATGTATTTTGATGATTGTTGATGCAGCCCTGAAATAAACATAACCAACTGAGAAATACAGAGAGTTTGAACAAGTTAAACAACTAAACATCTGCTGTGATGGATCATTCTGCATTGTGAAAGCTGTTTTTCAAATATTAAGTAATTACTTGATTAAATGATGCTTGTGTTCTTTTTCTGTTTAAATACTTGAAATTAAGCATTTATGGTCTATAATGAAATTTAATTTCAACTGTTAACTGAGATATTTCTTCAATAAAATCAACAAAAATAAATGTGTGATTCTTTACTTCCACCTGAAGGAGGCAGCACTTCACCACCATCTTAACAGAGATGTACAGTACAGTTTGGATCATGGGTTCTCTTCATCTTGTCACTGCAAGTATTTAATATCCCAAAGTTAATACGAGCCCTACAACTAGCTTCAGGGACATTAAAGACATTCAAAATAAACATCTCAATGCGTACGGTTTAGCTTCCAGCCATTCACAGCTTTTTCAGCAATTCAGCTCTGCTTTTGCTTTTTAGTTGTTTAGCTTTTTAAAAACATATTTCCTGATGAACAAGTTGGGTGACGTAGTTTGGGTTCAGTTGGCTAAAGGTCATTGATGTTTAACCTCTGTTTTGTTGACATTGACTTTACTTCCTCATAGTTTATGGTCCCACTCTAACCCTAACCAAAACCTTTCGACTTACTTCTGTCAAGCTGTGACGTTTAGCCCATGAACGTCTACTTATAGATAGATACTGTTACTTAAAGGCTGCTAAAAACCATAAATATAGAATAAACAATAATATTAGATTGTTACACGAAAAACTACCATCTTTATATAAAACATGAAGCCACGTGACATATTGATGAAAAACTCGATTTCCAGTTACTGGTGCAGTTACATATGTCAGTGGGATTTTGAATGATATTTTCTCACTTCTGTCATGAAACCCAAGTTCTGGCTTCACCTCGGTTCAAGATCAGAGTTACAACAATTAGTTGGTTAATTGACTAATAGAAAATAAATCTGCAATCATTTTATTGAAACTCATAGTTTTAGTCATTCCATCTTTGGTTTTTGGATCAACTTGGTCTGACGGAAATTTTAATGAGCATTTTTCAATATTTTCTGATGTTTCATAGACTGAATGATTGATGAAAATAACTGTTAATTGCAGCCCTGATTGCGATACATACACGTGTATGAATAGACAAAACTGAAGTATCCGTATTATGTCCCAAAACATGTTGCATTTATTTGTTAGTTTCGAAAGAGACTTGTGTTAAAATATTTTGTCTTTTCCTTCTGTTGTTTAAGTCACTTTTATGAGTTAAAACTGTCAATATAGTTTCTTAAAATTTGTTGTATTTGATTTTGTGTCTTTTCACGAGAGGCTTTTTAAAAATAAGAAATGTTCCCTGGTTTCTAGACCATTTGAACAGTACTCATCTATTCACATGCATTCTTCTGCCAGTCGACTGATGAATGATGTTGTGCTCAGATCTTTACTTTACGTAACAAATGCCTCATCCCCGAGAAGAGCACAGGCTTTGCCTTCTTGAAACATATTTGTTAAAGTTCACAGAAACAAGCCATTAAACCCCCAACACCTGTGTGTCGAAATGAACGTCATGGCTGCCACATTTTTCAGATGATTGTTCTTTTTGACACATTCCTCCCTACAGGCATCAGGGCTCACTGTTGTTTAGAGTTTGTTTTTCGACTCAGCTACAGTTCAGAGGGAAATATTGACATTCACACTCATCTGGCTGCTATAGTTACTTAAAATTTGGATTTTACACATAAAAAATAAAACGATGATTTTTTTCTTATAGATTATATCGCCCAACAATAATAAAGTAGTTCAATAAAATGAAAATACTGATGGATCTAAATATTTCCACCATCTATATTCCTTCCGGTAAAATCATTGTTGGCTGAATTTTTCTAGGTCGGCAGCTTGAAATAAATGTGACCTGAGCTGAGAGATCAAGGTAAAACTTCAGCCCCACCCTGTGAGTGCTGCCTATAAAGAGTGAGGAGCTGAGCACCTGCTGCATCCGGCACCAGACTCCTGCTACATCAGGTAAACTCCACTATTGTCCTCCTTATTCTTTCTCTTCTTATCTCACTGATTTTGAACCAAACATTCCTCATTGGCTAAACACTGTTCAGATTGTCCTGTATTTTCAGATTTGAAGTTTAACTGGAGAAGACCATCGTCATGACTCCTGTTTTCCTCTTCCTCCTCTTCTTCTCATTGACATCCATTCCTCCAGTGAGTTTGACTCTTTCCACACTGAGATTATGATGTTAAACAGTCTCTGCTGTCATGTGTAAACCAGGAATCTTCACAGTATCAACTGAGAGAAAAAACATCCTTGTTATGCTTTTTTTGAGATAATGTTCCAGTTAGTTTTTAAAGGATTTTGTGAGCTTTAAGTTGACAGCAAAAGAATGTTGCCAAGCAACATCTGCAACAGTAGGAAACATGATTTAAAATGTTGTGCCTTTGTGTTGCAGGGTGCGACTGATGATGGAGATCAAACAGGTGAGTAGAATAATGGGGAATTTCTCAGATATCAAGATCCAAAATGTGGATAATTCACATGTTACAGTGCTGCTCCTCTCTGCCTCCAGACACATCTTTGGACGTCTCTGAAGTCATTGCAAGAGCCAATAAGGGCATAAGTAAGGCACAAGTTTTAACTTACTGAAAGAATTAATTGATTAGTCAATTTATCAAGGAAAAGATAAACTGGTTTAAGATTGTCAAATTTGAGGATTTGGGAATTTCTTCCTAATATGTCTTTGTAAGTTGAAAATCTTTGAGTTTTGCTGTTTGTCAGACAAAAGAAGTAATTTACTTCACAAGGACCTTTTTCACAATTTTCTCACATTTTTAAGACTAAATGACTAATCAAATGATCATTATAATGGACAGATGAATCAATAATGAAAAAAGATGTTAGCTTTTTGGTTTTCAAATTAAAAAGAGAATTTGTCTCAAATAAGTAAAACCCTACATTCCTGGCTTTAATATTCATATAAGTGTTTGTTTTCCTGCAGCAACGCCCCTGACCCACGGCGACATTGTACCAAATTTAAACAGGAACGCTGACCCCTGCACAGCCAGAGGCTGCAAGTGGCGTAAACGTGGAAGATACGTCAGAGTTCCCGTCAGTATCTCCTCCACATACAGTAAGTAGTCATCTAGTCAACATCAGCTTTGTTTGGTTCCACTAAGAACTTCAAAGTTTCCATTATAGAAGCAAAGAGATTATTATGCAAAAATAAAAATCTTTCATTGGAACAAAGAAGCATTGTCTTAACCAGCGATGGAAAATTTGCTGAAGTACTGTACATAAATGCAATTATGAGTTTCTTCTCCTTCTACTTAAATAATTCTATATCATGTTATGACTTCTACTGCACCCCATTTCATTTGTCAGGCTACTTGCAATACCTTCACAGCCCACAGGATGGGAACCACATCTTCACATTAGCAAATATTATACCAGTGCTCCATTTTTTTTTTTTTGACTCCTTACAAAAGTAGTGTCCCTGTAACCAGCTCCACCAAAAATACCTTTACCTTTTAAACTTCTTAGATAGTTACATTTAAATAACCATTCCCAAATCTCTATAATCTATAATTGAGTATATTCACAATGTTGTATTAGTACTTTCACTTAAGTAAGGATCCACCACTGGTCTTAGCATATATATGTTGTTTATAGTCAGAAATGGAGACTCAAAAACTGAGGATGAGGGAATGATTCATAATTTATAATCTGTGTTTACTACCTGATGTGAAAGGAGAAATTTTAAAGTGAAGGAGAATGATTTGAGAAGCTGTAGGTGTAAGTTACTGTACTATGTTTGACGGAGGGTGTAGAACACTAACCAGCAGCCTGTGCTTTGTCTCTGCAGCCAGTAATGAGCGCAACATCATCATTAGAGCCCTGTTGACCTTCCATGAATCCACCTGCATTCGCTTTGTGTGGAGGCGCTGGTGGCATCGGAATTATCTCTACTTCTTCTCTGGATCTGGGTAAGTACATAAGTATTAAAGTACTCTATGTAATCTATGCATCTCTCAGATACATATCACGCAGAATAAAGTACATATCCCTCTGAAATCTAGTGGAAGTATAAAATTGAAACAACTGATGTATTTCCACTGTCACTCCGCTGGTAATATCTGCATGTGAGACTATTCTACTACTACTACTACGCATTTTAGCCTTTATTGACAATAGAGACAGTAGAGACAGACAGGAAACAAGGGGTGAGACAGATAGAGGAAGATCAGAACAGGTTCTCTTCATGCTATGACTTCACTATGTGTTTGTGTGTGTATGTGTGTGTCAGGTGCTGGTCATACCTGGGCCGTCAGAAGCGAAGACAGCCTGTTTCCCTCAAGAAAAACGGTTGTTTGTACACAGACACGGTGCAGCACGAGGTCCTCCACGCTCTCGGTTTTCACCACGAGCACGTCCGTTCAGACAGGGACCAACACGTCACTATCCTAACCCAGAACATTCAGACTGGTCAGCTCACCCACCAAAACCTTTATTCCACAGTTCTGGCTTTTATCTGTTATTCAATGATGAGAAGAGTGAAGGATTTTCTTCCCGACACATAGTCCCAGTCCCAAAGGAGCTATTCGTTAGCTAGCTGCTATATAGCTAGAGTTAGCAATAACAGATCTTTATGTTACCTGCACCAGACCTAAGGGAAATCTGGACTGGCAGCAAAGCAGCACACAGGCTGGAGAGCATTGTGTAGCCGATATGAAGAGCTGTGGATTGATAGAAAAAGACCAAAGTTAGAGTATTGAACAGGCCGAAGCTCGTTTATTTCTGAGCACAGTTTCATCCACTTCGTACTTTACAATCTCCACATTCTCACTTGGTACAAATAATATTAACACTTATATATTACATAAATTAAACAAATAACTGTACAAGCAAAACTACAATAAGCGACACAAAACTTTCTGACAAAAAGAAATTAAGTGCACATAAATTCAGGATAACTTAACATGCATGCAATGTAAACAAAAGTTACAACAAACAAACAAAAGTCTACTCAAAGTACTAAAATAATAATAAATATAATAAAAAATAATATATAATTATACCCTTTCACACATTAGACACATTAGCAAAAAACATGAAAAGCATGGCGGCAAAAGTGACACTAGTTGAAATGTGGGATTTCTCCTTTCCCTATTTACTCGCTACTGGCTGGCTAACATCCCAACAACAACTTTAGTAAACTCATGAACAAAAAGTATGTAGGCCTATACCTCAATTTTAGCTATCTTTGTCACCTGTATCTTCAGAGGTGCAAAGATTTATAGGCAAATTGGAGCAAAAACAGAGCAACAGTCTACCGCCATGTTAGCAGCTCTGTGAGGCATACAGCGGGGCTTTGAGATAAATGCTATGTTAGCATGCTAACATGCTTATAGTTTTTTTTTTTTTTTTACATGTTTATAGTGACAATGCTAATAAGATGACGCTTTAACAGCTGTATTACCTGTATTACTTTGGTCACCCTTAGTTTAGTGTGTTAGTGCGCCAACATTTGCTAATTAGCTCCAAACACAAAGTACAGCTGAGGCTGATGGGAATGCCATTAGTATTGCATGTAGCCTATTTGGTCTAGAGCTACAACAATTAGTCAATTAATCAATAACTGATCAAAAGTAAATTAATCTGCAACTGTTCTGATAATTGTTAAACTGTTTTTGTCATTTCTTTTCATGCAAATATGCCAAACATTTGCGTATGTGAGAGTCAATTGAATATCTTTGGGCTTTCGGGTTGATCAAATATAAACAAACTGAGCCTGAAGAATAAGCTTGAATAAAACACTTTGGGTCGTAGGAAAAATTGTTCAGCATTTTTCAGTATTATTTGACATCTTACTGACAAAACAATTAATCGATAAAACAGTTGTAAAAAATATATATAAAGCAATATTGTTTTATATCATAGAGCAATGGTTTGTTTTGATGATTGTTGTGATTGTGAGGTTTAAATTCGTGCTGGAAAAGTAGGCTACCTGCAGGCTAAAAATTAAAAAGCCATGCTGAAATATTTCAAATGTTCTCTCCATCCATGAAGGAGTGGAATCAAACTTCCAAAAGGTGCAGACTAACAACCTGGGAACTCCCTACGACTTCCAGTCCGTCATGCATTACAGCAAGTGAGTGTCAGAGCATGCATCTCTGTTTACGAATGCTTACAGTATTTATATAACAAATTTATACAATATTAAATTACCTGAGTGAGACATATATTTTGAAAGGGTTATTTTTTTTACATTCATAAGAGGAAGGTGGTTCTTAAAGCAATAATAAGAATTTGTCATGCATACAAGACTAGCTATGTAGCAAAATTCTCAATTGATTATGTTGTTCTACTTTAAGTCTTTATATTACACTAAGAAGAAAAACTAACAAAGTTAACAGTACAAATTCAGGTGAAACTTAAAGAGTCAGGATTAACTGGAAGAAAGGTTTAATTAAGTAAAGACCCAGTGTTTGCTACTGTTTCTGTTACTGTAACTCAATGTACCAACAAAATCGTGTTTGTTTCCTCAAGATTTGCCTTCTCCAAAAATGGGCAGCCAACCATCGTCGCCAAGAGCAATCCCAACCTTTCCTTCGGACAAGCTACAACCATGAGCACTAACGACATTTCCCGTGTCAACAGCCTTTACCAATGCTGTGAGTGAAAGCTTAACACTTTCTCTACCATGTCATACTGGTAACATATATAAGGACACAACAAACAGAAAAAATCTGAGATTGTAATCTATCTAAAACTATCTAAAACTTTTCTTTTTTCTCCAACCAGAACATCATTGATTGAAGAAACGGGTCAGCCTCCAGATATATTACAACTCTAGGCAAGTCATGATTACACCAAAGGCCCAGATCTGTTGTACTGCAAAAATATGGCTTAAAAGAAATGGGAAGAACTTTGGCTTTTAATTTCAAACTGCAGAGGTACCTACTGGAGAGTGGTGGTATTACATCTCTGTCTGCTGAGGTCAAACCAAATACAACCTTTACTCTACCTTTTTGTTAACCGTCTGTGATTTTATTTAAATCTTTTATTGGTTTTGAAAAACCAAGGGGATGATTTGGTGATGGTTTTGGCCCACACAGAGACAAGAGACAATGATTTATTTTGATGATTGTTGATGACAGATGCAGCCCTGAAATAAATATAACCAACTGAGAAATACAGAGCGTTTGAACAAGTTAAACAACTTGCTGTGATGGATCATTCTGCATTGTGAAAGCTGTTTTTCATATATTGAGTAGTGACTTGATTAAATGCTGATAGGATCCAATAGCAACAGGTTGTCGAAATAATTAATAACATAATAAAGACAGCATGGGCCAAATGTCTTTTCTTTTTTGTGTGATTTTTCTATTTTAATTATTACTATTATTTAATCAATTACTTTGTTTTAACTTCTACAGTTAAGAGATAGTTCTCCAATAAAATCAACAAAAGTAAATGTGTGATTCTTTACTTCCACCAAAAGGAGGCAGCACCTCACCATCAACAGTTGGGATTATGGGTTCCCCTCAGCTTGTCAGTGCAAGTATTTCACATCAGTTTACTATTTGTTTAAATGGATATACAGCTCCATGACTGTTCACAGACTCGGAAAACAGTCAGCCAGAGCCTCTCTTCTGATTGGCTATCTGTTTTCTGAGTGATCGAATAAAAATATAGCAGATTTCAGGTAAACCCTCAGAGAAACCAAATCCTGTAAGGTTGGATGGTGGATGCAGATTGGATGTGCCGGGGGCGTGGCTGAGAGGCAGTGCCCATACAGTTGTGACATCACAAAGTTACAGAAGTCCTGACGGTTCGTTTTAAGGCTCAGTTTCTGAATACAGGCTGTGTGCATTTCTCTGGAGACTTAGCGCTTTGATACTTTCACAGAGCCCAGATCTGCTTTATATTAAAAAATGACATGGAAATCTCATTATATGTATGGGACAACAGTGGACCTTTAACTATAAAGTACCAGTACTACAACTCAAAATCACACTATTACAAGTTGGATTTCCTACATTCAAACGTAAAACTCCAGAAGTATTACCACTTCTGATGACAGAAGACATAGGATTAGAAACTGTGACAACTCACTGCAGCGGTGACCTGATGTTCTCCGTCGGCACAGACCCAGTTGTCAAATGGTACATTTCGATTGTGAATCCATCCTCTCAATGGACTGCAGTCAACAACACGCATATCGCCACATAGGAGATTTTCAGAATTCCTCTCCTCTAGAAAAAAAGAGATGTGTGAGTGGGTGGGGGTTACAAATTTTTTTTTTTTAAATGAAAGAAACAGACTAACATATAATTGTCTTTCTTTTGCTGTGAATAATCTCAAGTATTTCTACCACATAAAATTGCAACAAAATATGCTCAAAAAGGAACTCACCGTAGATATCATATTCACCTACAGCAAATAGCCCGTGACCTGCGACGTGAAACAAGTTACGTCTGGAGAATAAGAAAAAAATAAAGACACAGTTTAAGCATCACTGTAACACAGAAAAAGCTGGGTGTTAAAATACTTCACATAAAAATATGGCTCAAAAAGATAAATCAACACAGCATCTAATGAAAATATTCATGCTGCTCTTTGGGAAGCTAAGCATCACTTTACTGAGTCCACCAAGTCCATATGTATTGTAATCTTTGTTATCTTCACAAATATATTGTGCTGATATTGTATATTTTGTAAAGTAATGACTTGTGAGCACAAGATAATAAGTTGTTATCTTGTGTGAACAAGATCCATGTGTGGGCACAAAAATATAGTTTTTAATATTTTGGACATTTGGTGTAATTTCCTATTGCTTTCTTTTAAGAAAAACATAATTAATAAAAACAAGAAACTGAAATCATTTGCGTTGTTTAATTTTGGGGCAGCAGGGTGGTGAAGTGGTTAGAAATGCCCTCTCACAGTGAGAAGGTTCTGGGTTCGGAGTTTGCATGTTCTCCCTGTGCCTGCGTGGATTCTCTCTGGGTATTCTGGCTTCCTCCCACAGTCCAAAGACATGCACATTAGGTTAATTGGCAACTCAGAAAAGTGCCCATAGGTGTGAAAGTGAGCGTGAGTGGTTGTTTGACTGGAGACCTCTCCAGGGTGTACCCCACCCTCACACAATGTCAGCTGGGATTGGCTCCGGTCCCCCCACAACCCTATAAGGATAAGTGGTATAGATAATGGATGGATGTTCTGCACAGTCTCTACAGGTTGCAGAAAGCAGCGTCAGACATGCATCATCACCTGCATGTTCCCAGCAGTGAAATGAATGAGCAGAGGGTGGAGGGTCTGGGTAAGGTAACACTGATGTATCTGACTGCATTTCTACCATCTGTTCCAAACTTCATCTATCTGAGTTTGCTTTTCTTGAGGGCAAGACACCAGGACAGTGATATTAATCTGACTTATCTGTTTCAATCAGAGGAGAGGCTCGGAGGCCAACACAAGACGCCCTGTTCTTGCCAGAGCTCCAGACAGAGGTGTGAGAGATATGTAAAACTATATTGAGATGGTTTTTGGTACTTTAAACCACAGATATGTAAATCTTCTACCTTAACTGTATCCCAGCATGCACTGGAAGGAAAGCAGGAAATGGTTTAACACACAACAACACACAATCACACACATTCAAATCTGTGGACAATTTAGAGTCCTCAATGAATGAAATGTGCATGTCTTTGTACTAGTAATCAGAGTCCCTGGAGGAAACACAAGGAGAACATGCATGCAACACTGCAAGAAAGAAGCAGGGTTGAAGCTGAACCCAGGCGCTTCTTGCAGTTGTCTTCCTGCCTAGATTTTACTAGGCTGTGTATTTGTGCCAGAAGAAACCATGTTTGGATGAGAGGGTGGAGCTGGGGAGGAGGGAGGGGTGGATCTGACCTGTGTCCTCGAGGACACCGAGTACATCCACCCGCATCGGCAAACTGACAGCAACAGGCTCCTGGCTGAGCCGTGCGAAGATGCTGCTAACACAGTTAGCTGTCTCAACTGTCTTATAGGCTAATTGCACACATCCAACATCCATTGGGCAAATATATATGTGAGGAGTAACTTGTTATTGTAGTTGAAGTTAGCATGTGTGCTGACGTTAAACTGTAAAATCACAGTGTAAAACGTATTCTAACACTAAGACTGATGATGGATAATGGCTCCTGGACTTTTTGCACCTTCCCTCCATCACTTATGGACGGCTGCAATAGCTTCCAGTCAACCTGTCAGACTGTTGCACCGTCCTCACTTAGCTATGAAGTATTATTTTTACGTTTCTACTATAATTTATACTTGTTACTAAATAAGATTTATCCACCTCTTTATTATGCAAACTTTTATTTTTAATTTGTCAGTTACAGTTGATTGTAAATTGTTGAAATTAATGCAGTTTTAATGTGAAATAAAGTTTTTTAAGAAGCTTTGCTTTGTTGATGGATTTTATGGAGCATGTCTGGTATGAATTTTAAGAGTAGCAGCACAGTATAGAAATCACAACACATTGAGGTTTTTCATGAATCTAATTAATCAAAGACTTTCTATGTTGCTTTAATCAACAACAAACATGATAGAATGTTTATATGTGTCCATCTTTTAACAGTAACGACACAGGATCTAGAGATAGATACTAAAGTTCGTGCTTTTCTAATTTGTCTTATGAACTTACCAATTTTAATAACAATGAACACACTAATTCACCACAGTGACCTGTTAGATTCATCATGAGGCAGATGGTAAATATGAAAAAACATACTCAGTACAATTTAATCACAGGTTTATTTATTAAACACCTTTTCAATGACAACAATTAAGTTCTGAATAAAACTAATGTACATGAGCTGTAATACACTGACAACCACTTCACAATCTGAACTGTCAATGTTCAGTTCACGCTAAAGAGTGTGTAAGGTGAACACATCCGTCTCTGAGGTCACAGCATCACATCTATGAAGAGTCTGGTTTTGCTCCAGGTTGCAGTTCTGGTGGGTCAGTTCCATCTGTTTCCTACTGAACACCGTTTTCATGTTAAACTGGTCAATACTTTCACCTGTGAAGGTGGTGACTGTGCTAGAGCTGAACAGATTCTGCAATGATAGACCCTTTGCTGAAGGGAGAGTCTGCACCTGGAACACACAGAAGAACACAGACTGTTTTAGGATTTTCAGCTTTCATTAAAAGATAAATCACAGAACAGATTACAACACACCAACACAGCTTCATGACAAACTCTTACCACTGAGTCCTCAATTCAAAGAGCTGGACGTTGGTCTGAGGCATCAACCTCGGGCCGGCCAGCACTGCCTCTCTAATGACCACATTATCCTTGAGAATGAACGACCACCGAGTCCTCACGGTCGCTCTGGACCACGTGCCTCCACCAGGCGGCTAACACTGGCCCAGTTTGCAGGGCCCGAATTCAGTCCAAGAAGACAGCTGAAAGATAATCAGAGAGCAGTGTGTGTTAATATAGATCTGATATTCATTAGCGGAAACAGTGATATCTGAAGTGAATCTCACCTCTGGTGATTCTCCTTCCCAGGACAGGAGGTGTTCTTCTCCGTCGCTGCCTTGAACTGTCACCTGGGCTGCCACTCCTGGTATCTGGGAGGGAAGACAACTCGCTATTCCTCCTGCTCTGTCTGGCAGGTGTTGCCAGGAGCTTGGAAGTACTTGGCACTGGCTTGAGGAAAAAGGTTTTGGATCAAAAATGAATTTTATGTTTGCAGGAAATGATAATACACAATATACTTAACCACAAGCTACGGGACACACGCATGTACCTGGGATGAACTGGATTAGGTGGAAACCGGAAGGCTGACCCTGCCCTTTGTCAGCCTACCAGTCTCTGTGTACAGCTGCACTCCTGAATGCAGCTGAGATGGCACCTCTGTCTACTCCATATGTCCTGGATGCAGAGAGAATCCAGCAAAGAGACGTCCAGGGTGATGTGGAGATCCTGGATGAGGAGGGCCGTCTCCTCTGCCCAATGTGTCCTCCTCTAACAGTGGAGCCTCCACTCTCAGGAGATCCTCTGGATCACCTTGGAAACAGTCAGGCCAAGCATCCAGTGCTTCCCCTCCAGCGAAGACCGCTATGCCTCAATGAGACAACAGGCACCTCTGGGGGTCCACCTTGAAGATGTCGCGTCACCTTGTGTTTGTCCCTGTTTTTTTCACCAATACAAAAAAAGCTAATGTTAATGATAGCAACTAGCACCCCCACTTAAATTCATTTATCAATGAAAAATGCCAGCAAGAGCAAGCCACCTGCTAATGCTAGAGCTAATGAAAATGGGGGGTGGGGGGGCTGTCTATATACTGCACACGCACATTGCCGCGAAGAGAGAGATAATTACGTGATTTACATGTTATACTTAACAAATTGAACACATTGGTCATAATTACATTTTTAACTGCCATTTTACATTACCTCTGTTAAAATTATTATTATTATAATTATTTCAATTGTATCTCTGTATTGCAACTCTTCACAGTTATGGAACCACTGAGGTCATGTCCTCTGTAGTTTTGGGAGGGTTTTAAACGCACACATTGACGGCACAGGGCAAGTGAGAGGAGCAATAACATTATATGAAATGAATTAGCAAGACGTAAAATTACATTATTTGTAAATGAGTTGTATACAAAACTGTTAAAGAAGCATTATAAGTGTAAATTACAATGTAGATAAAATATTTGAATCCACACTGAGCCACAGCAAAAAGAGCATCATGAT
>NW_019174266.1:3594757-3630055 GCF_002260705.1 Seriola dumerili
GCGTTATCATCGTTTATTTATTGTATATCATTGTTAGCCATATAAACGGTAATCAGTCATTATTGTAGGAAAGAGCTAATCCGTGTTGATGATCAGTGCTAATTCGCAAGTGTTAGCAAGCTTGCCCACTCCTGTGGTTTTCCCTGTCTTTTTCACCAATAAAGTAAAAATAAAAAAAGAATTGTAATTGCTGATGCTAGCTGCTAATGCTGCAGCTATCCCCCACTCCGTCTGTTCTGTTGTCACTGTTTCACCAAATAACCAAAGAAGGAAAAAAGAATTGCTAATGCTAACGCTAGGCTGCTAATGCTAGCAAGCTACCCCCACCCCTCTCGTTCTGTTTATCACTGTTTTCACCCCAATAAATTAGAATGAAAAAGAATTGCTAATGCTATAACTGCTAATGCTAGCAAGGCTAACCCCCCGTGATCGTTTTGTCCATGTTTTTTTCACAATAACCAAGAAGGAAAAAAAACATTGCTATGCTAATGCTAGCTGCTAATGCTAGGGGGGCATAGGGGGGGGGGGGCTTTTTTTTTACCCACCCACCCTCCCCCCCCGAGACCCCCCCCCTATCTGTTTGATCTTCTTTGTTTATCACGTGTTTTTCACCTAATAAAGTAGACATAAAATATATTGCTAATGCTAGCTGATAATCCTAGCAAGCTACCCCCCCGTGATCTGTTTGGTATGTCTTTTTCAACCCAATATACCCAAAGAAGGAAAAAGGAATTGCTAATGCTAATACTAGCTAGCTAATGCTAGCAGCTAATTGCTAGCAAGCTACCCCCCACCCCCTCTGTTCTGTTTGTCACTGTTTTTTCACCAATAAAGTAAGAAGAAAAAAAGAAATTGCTACATGCTAGCTGCTAATGCTAGCAAGCTACCCCCCTGATCTGATATTGGTCCATTTTTTTTTCACAATAACCAAAAGAAAAAAAAATTGCCTATGCTAGGCTAGCTGCTAATTGCTAGCAAGTTACCCCCCCCTTAAATCAAAAGAGTTAAAAAAAAAAAAATGCTAATTGCTAATCTAACGTGACGCTACGGAACGGCGGCTAGCACTCGCGACCCCCCAGTGCCGGCCTTGCGCCAGCAGACATAGCTAGCCGCCCGGCGGCTAGCTCAGCGGACCCACCCAGTGCCGGCCTTGCGCCCAGCAGACAGAGCGTAGCCGCCCGGCGGCTAGCTCGCGACCCCCCAGTGCCGCCTTGCGCCCAGCAGAACAGAGGCTAGCCGCCCGGCGGCTAGCTCGCGACCCCCCAGGCCGGCTTGCGCCCAGCAACGAGCTAGCCGCCCGGCGGGATTACGCGACCCCCCAGTTGCGGCCTTGCGCCAGGCAGACAGACATAGCCGGCCCGGCGGCTAGCTGCGACCCCCCTCAGTGCCGCTTGCGCCCCAGCAAACGAGCTAAGCCGCCCGGCGGCTAGCTCGCGACCCCCCAGTTGCCGCCCTTGATCTGAACGACTTAGCCCCCGACTTAGCCCCCGGACTTAGCCCCCGACTTAGCCCCGACTTAAGCCCGAACTTACCCCCGACTGTTAGTCCCCCGACTTAGCCCCCGACGTTGAGCCCCCGACTTAGCCCCCGAACTTAGCCCCCGACTGTAAGCCCCGACTATAGCCCCGGACTTAAAGCCCCGACTTAGCCCCCGACTTAGCCCCGACTTAGCCCCCGACTTAGCCCCCGACGTAGCCCCCGACTTAGCCCCCGTTCAAATTAGCTCAAATGATTTTGAGCTTATAAAGTATGCTTACAAAAATAATTACAATTTTGTAGTTGGAAATCAAACTTTGTAACATGGGAAAATAAAGCTGCATGACAAATTCAGTTTGTGCATGTTCAAAACAAATTGTATGCTTTGGTAAAGACATTTGTGTTTGTAGACAGTGTGAATCAAAAACTCAACAAATCATCAGCGTGAGGGTGCTAATAAAGAAGAAATGTTGTTGACATCTGTGTACAGAATAAAAAAAGCAGAAAACTGCTAAACTCAGTGTGCAGCATTCCCAGTATGTGACACACTGTGGGAACGGTTTGACCAGAGTTTTTACAGTTTTTCCTCTCTGTATGCATGACACAGATGTTGACAAATCCATTCCTCTTTTACAGTGTCTTTGGTTCAACCGCACCACTGATCGTTTGTTCAGTTCATTCAGACTTTCAACAAATACAAATCTCTTTCAACACAAGCCGCAAATTGTTCACATTTCGCAAACTTGAATTTGTCATGCAGATTTAGTTTTCCAGGTTTACATTAGTTTTGATTTTACAACTACAAATATTGGAAATTATTTGTAAACATGCAACTTTATAAGCTCAAAATCATTTTGACCCTAATTTGAGACCTAGGTACATATAGCTAGTCAACAACACTTTTCTTTTTAAACACATTCTGCTAGTAGTTCCTCATTACTCGCATTCACAATAAACCATCAACCAATCAGACACCAGGCAAGGTTTCCAAACAAGTATTTTAATTGTATTCCAAAGCCAAGTATATTAATCAACCCACATCTACCTGTTTCTGATGCATTTGATATCACGACAACTTGAATTGTAATCAAAAGAAGATCAGTTAACTCATCTTAAACATAGGGACTGATGAATCGCTGTGGACTTTAACAAAATACAAATCTCTTCTACACATTGCACCAAACTTGAATCGTCATGCAGAATATTTTACAGTTAACAAATGTGATGTACAACTACCCAACATTGGATATATTTGTTAGTCACTAACAAGCTCCAGTCAATTTGACCCTCATTATTACATGATGGGGTGCAGTAATGTTGCATGACTTACCGATTTTCTTTCAGTGTATGGTTCTGCCGATGGATTCCTGCCATCCCTATGAAAAAACACATAAAGGAAAAGGACATGACAAGCAGCTCCTCTTGACTATGAATGTTTGAAGCAGTCGAAGACTTCAGAACACAAAAGATTTATTCATCATCGATAACTTTAAACTCACTTTAGCATATACTGTAATAAACAAACAACAACGAAGACTTTAAGAAATCGTAAACAAATTGTACATTAAGCAATTCCTAGAAGAGATTCATATATACAAAACACACATTATGGTGAGGCAGCAAAAAAACACTGGAAAGGACATGTAGAAAGAACAATGTATAGGACAATCTATATTCAAAACATGTAGGTGTCTGTTGTGCGAGTATAAGAAATCGTAGGATGATATGCAAGATGTACAAAATTTAAATACAGTATGAATATTATGAATGTAAATGCAAGGAAATGAAAGTGAAAACAAATAACAGGTGTGGTACAAGAATTCAATGGACACTGACTATATATAACCAACATCAGTAGTACCAAATATCGATATACTGTAAAATACATATCCAATTATAGGCAGTGGGTATATACAGTCTTTACTTTTAAAAGTGAATGACAAGCATGTACTCACCTTAACTCTCCCTCACGGAACAGGTGAAGACGGTATTACATCTGTACTGGCTCAGTCCTGATAAGACAGAGGTATTGATGAAAATCTCTTGAGGAAATGTAAAGACTAGTGCACTTTCAATCGGGCTGATCTTCTAACAGTAAAGTGCGTTACAACATGGTGAACGATCGACCTGGCTAACACTGATGCTACTCCCACCGCTAACAGGAAAGTGCGAGCTCGGCATCACACCGCACCTTCTTTACTCTCAGGAGCCGTTCTCACAGCGGTGGAAAGGCACATCGAGATTTACTCGTGTCGCTTCTTTTCTTTTGCCGTGAACGTGGTTTCTTGTCGGAGCGGTCCTTCGGGATGCACATGGAATATCGCCTTTTAGGAGCGGTCAGCCATTCCTGTGTTTCTGTGACGCTACCTTCAAGCGCTGCCGGAAGTCGATCTGGGGCATTCGGTTGGGATGAGAGCAGAATGTGACGCGGCCGCTGACTCCAGAACAGCGTACTAGTGTCACAAAAGTGGCATTACAATACAGCGACAGGTCGGGCTTCTGGTGCGCATGACTCATTCAGTAGATGACTGAAATACCATACAGATGGAGATCTTATCGTGACATCACTCACACACTGTTGAGACGTTAATTTCATTTTTTTCCAGGCATTTTATTGAACTAAAGTTCTGCCACATCTCTATATTGCGACTTATTACAGCACAAACCACCAAAGCGGACAATTTAAGTAAAAGACTACATGTCCTTTGCCCACATTGGAAACCAAACTTAACAGTTTGACATACTTAAACAAGACATTGAGGCTTAACTTCACTGTATTGACACATTTGATGCATACAAAACATTTTATTGCTTTTACAGTATAAATAAATCTAGCTTTGAATATAAAATGCAATCATGCTTTCAACATACTTACATTCAATTGTGATAATAAATGTTTTATTTGCCAATTTGCATTCAGGCCAGTAGATGTTGCAGATGTTGTTCAAGAATTATAACCTTTGTGAACCACTTTGCTGAGAAAGTAAAACCTCCAAACGCTGTGGACTTACATCCAGTACCAGCAGTGATTTCTGCAAGCAAAGAAGATACAACGCTGGGAAATTTTACTCACCGAGTATTTCACTTACCCGACTGTGGACTGCCACGGAGCCGGGTTTCAGTTCACAGCTGCCATTGTTGTTTCTTAGCCATCTGGTAATGAAGTCATGGCTGTCTCCCCATCACCATATGTGGCAGTCTTATTGATTACGACCACTAGGAAAAGGAAAAAGCAACATAAACCAGGTTAGTGGTAAATTCAATATCTTACTGTTTAATTTATTGCAGTAACCAGGCGGATAAATAAATTAACAAATACAAACAACGTAGACGGATAGAGGATAGAAGCAGGGGAACAGGAGCCAAGCAAAGAGCCTAACTATGACGGATTCTAACCAAACCCAAAAACACAAATAGAGCACCCACCACTAATGTGATCCAACAGGTCTTTTTCTAGGGTGTGATGACAACAACCCACAATTTTAAACCTAGCCCAGTCCCCAAAAATCACAAATACACACAAATGTTACAAATCTTGGTAACCGTGGCGAGCTGCCGATTCATGTCAGCGCAAACTAAACGAGGTGCGAGCCGGCTCTTAAACTCTCTTCCTCTGATTGCCGTTAGAACGGCTACACTGTGGTGAGTCTGGAACATCATGGCGCACCAATAGCGAGAAAGCGCGCCTGGAGTCGGAAGCTCCTCCTCTTCTGCCCGAGAGGGGACAACTAATCCATCAGTTATGTGTTAAGAATGTCCTGAGCTTTGTGCAGCAACAGGCTTAATTAAAACAAGAGTATATAGCTAATGCTATACATGTCCACATTTGTAAATAAGCTCTATGCATTTCATTATGATCTGACAGGAGTCAAAACAATCTGTTGGAATGACTTCGTGTCTCTGTCAGTAAGAAGCATCACTGAGAACTGAGACACCATCATTCATGAGCATGTGCACCTTGCACAATGACACCAAACTGAGTAAATTAGTTTCTATTCTATTGTTATTTAATGTAAAACGTGCAGCAAACTGTTATTACAACTAAGCTGAGGGGAATAATGTTATTTCAGATATCTGTGATCACATATCAGAATGCTGTATCTTTGTCTTTTTCTCTATACTCTACAATATGATATTGAATATGATTTCTCTCTATTATAATGTTTTTTTCCATCCAAGCCAGGTCTGGATCTTTGGGACACCTACAACCTCTTGCAGCAATGATGGAGGCCCTGGCACCACTCCACCTGCAGGTCCACACATGAAGATCTTCTCTTCTCAAACATACACAAGGTCTTATATGATAATAATAGTATTTTAATGCAACACTTGTGGCCATAAACATTGTTCAGTTTTATCAGCTATGCTCTTCTTGTTCCCTACACCCTCACTGTCGTATTACACTCTCTGCCCCGTGTCAGACATACAATCACATGACTTTTGGACTCACTGTAGCTGTAAACAAAATTGTCAGTAGTTTTAAAAGTCCATATTTCATAGTCCTCAGCCATTATAGGTTAATATCAGTGTGCTGTTCCAACAGCATCACTTATTTAGAGGGAGATGTTACTGGAGCAAATAAATATTAACTGTCTCACACATTAGGACTCATGATGAATAATGATTACTTGTTACTAAAAATTCTGTTGCACTGTTGATTCAACTAACTTTTATTAAGCAAACTTAACATATGACAAGAAATTCAGCTTTAACTTCACCCACAACTGTATTTTCATTTTAAATAGTTACAGTGATTAATAAATTGTACACTACAGGATTTAATTAATCCATTTATAATTCTTTTATACATTTCCGAGAGTTGTAAATAGTTAAATTAATGTAGTTTAAAATGACCAATAAAGTTATTATTGAAGCTCTTGCTTTGACTTTGTTGATGGTTTTTAGAGAGCACATCGGGTATGAATTTTCACAATAGAACATGTTACAGCATGTGTGACTATTTCTTTGTTAGTTTTAATCAACACATAAATACTAGAAATGTTTAAATGCTGTTCGACAACACTGACTAATGAAGGATCAAAAAACTTTGGTGTAATTGGTAAATACTTTCACCTGTGGAGGTGGCGACAGTGCTAGAGTGATTCCATCAGGTTAATCACAGTTTAATATTTATAAAATTCTGTTCTTAAAGTGTTCCTACCATCACCTGTCCAACAACGCAGAGAAATGAAGTTGCAGGTAAGAAACTGAACCTGTGACACTGAAGACAGAGAATAATAAACAAACTCATCAACAGTTAGTTGTTCATTTCACAGAGGAAGCTGAACTGGGAGTGGTTTTCTACCATCATCATCACAGCACATTAAGAAACTAAGATTCCATGCAGTCTCCTTTCTCCACAACCAGATGAATGGAAACAAAATGGCTGCTCTGTACACGAGGTCCTCCTTCTGTGGCACAGATCACTCAGTTTTCACCGTGTGGAAACCTTTCAAATAGACAAGAAAAGACAACACACTTGAGTTAAGATGCGGTGGGTCACAGTTAAATCACAAACTATCTATCAGCTGTCAGCGATAGGTGCATGAATGTCTGCTTCAGTTGAGGACTGGTTTGAGTTTTAAATGAACAATCTTCTATATGACAAAGATTTGTCTACACTTTTGTTATACGTCACGTTATCTTAACTTGAACATAAGGATGTTTGATGCGACAATATATTAAAACATTAACGCTAACGCATTACACTAACGCAGATCACTTAAACTGTCACATGTGGAGAGAAACACAAACCAAACGTCGTTTGATCGATTAAATTCATCTTTTTATTGGGCTTTGACTGAACCCAGGTTGACAAGGTTATCAGCCAGCGGGCCAGGTACGTTAGCATAGCCAATCGCTAATTATCAGCTAACGCTAGCACTAGCTGGCTAGCTTGGTTAGCAAGGTGCACTTCACCCTGAACTGTGATAATAATCATGGATGCTAATTCGCTAGCAAAAAATAGGCTTAAAACAAAATGTACTTACCGGCACAAAACTGAACCGCTGACTCCTCTCGAGTGTCGTTAGAACCAACTGAACGCCGAACAAGATATTTTCAGGAAAACAACATGTTGGAGCTAACTTTGATGAACGAAAACACAATGACAAGTCAAATATCCGACACATCGCTCTGACCTCATATCCGGTTTGTGCCAAAAAGTGACTGCCTGCCAAAAAGGTGATTTCTCCGCAGGAGCGCGCGCAGCCTGTTCAAGCTGAAAAGCGCAGTTTCTATGCCTCTACAGCTGCTTTCATCTGGATCAAACAGCCATTACGAGTAAATACACTAACTCTTGGCCGAGCTAATAGTGATGTTATGTATTGTGAGACGATAACGTTATTTCAACAGAATTTGCGGCCGTAAACGTGTTTGCTGTTTATAGTGTAATCAGGCATGATATTAACTGATTACAGTCAATAATGTGTATTTTTATGTTTGTGTGTTTGTTATGTGCTGATATCCTTTGTTAAATAGACTGTAATTAACATGATGTACGTCCTGACTTATGTATGCAATAAAGACATTTGGGACTGAAAGGGTTTTCTGCCCCAAAATGACTTCAAAATCACTCACCACAATTATGATTTGAAGATTATACCATAAACCAGTACTCTTTCACTGGTTCAAACATGTGTAAAGAGGCCAATGCAACGCATAAAATGCAGTTTTTTTACTTGCCAAAAATTGAATTCCTGCTCCCAATTTAGTACTGAAAGGGTTTTTCTTCCACAAAATGACTTCATATCACTCATCAGAGTTATATTTAGAAGATATATACCTTAACCAGTACTTTCACTTAGTTCAAAACTCTGTAAAGGGCTAGTATGCAACACATAAAATGCAGTTTTTTTACTTGCCAAAAATTGATTCCTGCCTCCCAATTTAGTACTGAAAGGGTTTTTCTTCCACAAAAATGACTTCATATCACTCATCAGAGTTAATATTTAGAAGATTATACCTTAACCAGTACTTTTCACTAGTTCAAAAACTCATTTTTGGCATATTTTGTATGAGCTGATATAGTTTAGGTTTGGTTGTAGTCACATGCAAAACAAACAACATTTTCAGAAACTAGAGTGTTTAGAGTGTCTGAAGAGGCAAAGAAGATCATCCTCATAGAAACAATACAGTCCCATGGGAGGAGGGTGCGAAACAAGCCTTTGAAAGAAAAAGCGCAAATACCAGGACCTCCTGAATGACTGTAGGGGGAAAGGATGCAGGCCATGGCTGTTCCCAGTCGAGGTCGGCTGTAGAGGATTCCCTGCCCAGTCAGTGTGGAGAATGCTCACAGCCAATTGGACTGAAAGGAGGAGAGAAAGACAGCACTCGCAGGATGGGAAAGGCCAGCAGAAAGAAGCCTCTTGCTGGTTATGGAGCAGGAGAGAGGAGTCAAGCTGGAAGCCAGGAGGAGGAGTTGGCAGTGATGGCCACCACTGCCGACCCACCATCGGGAGGGTGTTGCGTTCAGGGTCGAAACCACCCAGTGAACGATGGTTTACTGCCTGATACATCAAACTCCTCCTGCCAAGGCTACATTCTACCAAAGGTGAATGAAGGTGAAGCATCTTCGGATGTAATTGTAATTTACATTTCAATATAGGGTCTCATAAATGCATTTTGGCCTTACAGTTCTTTCTGTTATACGGCTCATTACATTTACATGGTCACATTGAAAAGAATCAGATTCATATGCCTTTTCTTCAAAGCAGGAAAAGCACAGGTGGAAGTAACATTAATGATGATCTGTTGCAGCTGTGGTTGCAATGTTAAAGCAGAAATTAATAATATCACTGACAGCTGCTGTTTGATGGACAAAAGTGGTTAAAGGTCTATTCAACTTTAGTCCACTAATACTTTCCCTCAGGTGTACTGTGCCCCTCTATGTAATGTTTACTTCAAAATATAATATTTCATCAATTATATACTGCAGCCAATAAGATACTAGACTTACAGCAGATGAATAGAAGATAGCCAAAGAAAGAAACTGGTGAATGAGATACCTCCTTAAAATCTAACAAAACACAGGTAAAATGAAATGGCAACTTGGTGTAGTATTTTAAAGTATTCCAGCAGAGGGCACCAGAGACACGCACAGAGACGTTGTCATAAGGAATGAAGAAATGGAAGAAATGGATGGTGAAGAGAGGGAAGGATGAAGGACATCTGTTGAAACTTTACTAGCAAAGTGAGAAAAAGTCTTTTAAATTACCTGATTACATGTTATAATTAACAAATTGAACACATTGTCATAATTACATTTTTAACTGCCATTTTACATTACCTCTGTTAAAATTATTATTATTATAATTATTTCAATTGTATCTCTGTATGCAACTCTTCACAGTTATGGAACCACTGAGGTCATGTCCTCTGTAGTTTTGGGAGGGTTTTAAACGCACACATTGACGGCACCAGGGCAAGTGAGAGAGCAATACAGAACAATGAAATAAATTATAATAAATTAATAATTTAACAGAAGCGTAAATGTAAGAATGGCAAGTTATAAAATGTAATTATGACCCATTGTTTCAATTGTAAGTATAACATGTAATCAAGGTAAATTTAAAAAGACTTTTTTCTCACTTTGCTAGCCAATGTTCACAGAATGTCCTTCACCTTCCCCTCTCTTCCACCATCATTTCTTCCATTTCTTCCATTCCTGATGACAACGTCTCTGTGCTCTCTGGTGCCCTCTGCTGGATACTTTTAAAATACTACCCACCAAGTTGCCATTTCATTTTTACCTGTGTTTGTTAGATTAAGGAGGTATCTCATCAACAGTTCTTTCTTTGGCCTTATCTCTATTGCATCTGCTGCTAAGTCTTCTAGATAGTCGTACTTAATTGGCTGCAGTATATTTAATTATGAAATATTATATTTTGAAGTAAACATTACAGATCAAGAGAGGCACAGTAACCTGAGGGAAAGTATTATGGAACTTAAAGTTGAATTAGACCTTTAAACCATTTTGAGCTCCCAATCAAACACAGCTGTCCAGTCGATATTAATTTAATTTCTGCTTTACCATTGCAATCCCACAGCTGCACACAGCATCCATTCATTTAATGTTACTTCCACCTCTGCCTTTTCCTGCTTTGAAGAAAAAGATATGAATCTGTGATTCTTTTCATGTGAAGCATGTAAACTGTAATTGAAGCGTATAACAGAAGAAACTGAAGGCCAAAAATGGCAATTATTGAGACCCGATTTGAAGAATGTAAATTTACCAATTACATCCGAAGAATGCTTCACCTTCATTCACCTTTGCGTGAATGTAGCCTTGCCAGGAGGATTGAGTCATCAAGCAGTAACCATCGTTCACTGGGTGTTCGACCCGAACCCCAAACGACTCCTCCCGATGGATGGGTTCGCAGTGGTGGCCAAATCACTGCCAAACTCCTCCTTCCTTGGCTTCGCTTGACTCCTCTCTCCCTCCTCCATTAACCAGCAGAGCTCTTTCTGCTGCCTTCCCCATATTCCTGCAGCTTGCTGTCTTTCTCTCCCTCCCTTTCAGTCCCAATGGCTGTGAGCAATTCTCCACACTGACTGGGGCAGGGAATCTTCTACAGCCGACCTCGACTGGGAAGCAAGCCATGCCTGCCCATCCTTTCCCCCTGACAGTCATTCAGGAAAGGTCCTGGTATTGGCGCTTTTCTTTCAAAGGCTTGTTCGCACACTCCCTCCTCCATGACGATGTAAATTCTATGAGATGATCTTTCTTTGCCTCTCAAGACACTCTAACACTCTAGTTTCTGAAAAATGTGTTTGTTTTGCATGTTTGAGCTACAAAGCCAAACCTAAACTATATCAGCTCATTACCAAAAATATTGCCCAAAAAATAGAGTTTGTGAACTAGTGAAAAGCTACTGGTTAAGGTATAAATCTTCTAAATATAACTGCATATGAGTGATATGAAGTCATTTTGTGAAGAAAAACCCTTTTCAGTACTAAATTGGAGCAGAATCAATTGTTGCAAGTAAAAAAAACTGCATTTTATGTGTTGCACTAGCCCTTACAGAGTTTTGAACTAGTGAAAAGGTACTGGTTAAAGGTATAATCTTCTAAAATATAACTCTGATGAGTGATGATTGAAGTCATTTTGTGGAAGAAAAACCCTTTCAGTACTAAATTGGAGCAGGAATCAATTTTTGCTAGTAAAAAAAACTGCATTTTATGCGTTGCATTGGCCCTTTACACAGTTTTGAAACCAGTGAAAAGTACTGGTTATGGTATAATCTTCAAATTCATAATTGTGCTGTGAAGTGCATTTGAAACATTTTGGGGCAGAAAACCCTTTCAGTCCCAAATGTCTTTATTGCATACATAAGTCAGACGTACATCATGTTAATTACAGTCTATTTAAACAAGGATATCAGACATAACAAACACACAAACATAAAAATAAACATTATTGACTGTAATCACGTTAATATCATGCCTGATTAACTATAAACAGCAAACAGCGTTTACGGCCGCAAATTCTGTTGAATAAACGTTATCTCTCACACACATACATAACCATCACTATTGCTCGCCACAGAGTTAGTGTATTTACTCGTTAATGGCTGTTTGATCCAGATGAAAGCAGCTTAGAGCATAGAAACTGCGCCTTTTCAGCTTGAAAAGGCTGCGGCGCGCGCTCCTGCGGACGGAAATCACTTTTTGGCAGGCAGTCACTTTTTGCACAAAAACACCGGATATGAGGTCAGAGCGTATGTGTCGGATATTTGACTTGTTCATTGTGTTTTCGGTTCATCAAAGTTAGCTCCAAACATGTTGTTTCCTTGAAAAATATCTTGTTCGGCGTTCAGTTGTTCTAAAGACACTCAGAGGAGTCAGCGAGTTCAGTTTTGGCCGTAAGTTACAATTTTGTTTTAAGGCCTATTTTTGCTAGCCGCAATTAGCATCCATGTTTATATCACAGTTCAGGTGAAGATGCACCTGCCTAAACCAAGCTAGCCAGCTAGTGCTAGCGTTAGCTGATAACTTAGCGATTGCTATGCTTAACGGTACCTGGCCCGCTGGGCTGATTAACCTGTGTCAACCTGGGTTCAGTCAAAGCCCAATAAAAAGATGAATTTAATCGATCAAACGACGTTTGGTTTGTGTTTCTCCACATGTGACCCAGTTTAAGTGATCTGCGTTAGTGTAATGCGTAGCGTTAATGTTTTAATATATTGTCCATCAAGACATCCTTATAGTTTCAAGTTAGATAACGTGACGTATACAAAATGTGTAGACAAATCTTTGTCATATAGAAGATTGTTCATTTAAAAACTCAAAACCAGCCTCAACTGAAGCAGACATTCATGCACCTATCCTGACAGCTGATAGATATTTGTGCATTAACTGTGACCCACCGCATTCTTAACTCAAGTGTTTGTCTTTTCTTGTCATTTTGAAAGGTTTCCACACTGTGAAAACTGAAGTGATCTGTGCCAACAGAGAGGAGGACCTCGTGTACAGAGCAGCCCATTTGTTTCCATTCATTCGGTGTGGAGAAGGAGACTGCATGGACATCCTTAGTTCTCTAATGTGCTGTTGATGATGATTGGTAGAAAACCACTCCCAGTTCAGCTTCCTCTGATGAAATGACAAACTAACTGTTTGATGAGTTTGTTTATTATCTCTGTCTTCAGTAGTCACAGGTTCAGTTTCTTACCTGCAACTTCATTTCTGCTGTTGTTGACAGGTGATGGTAGCAACACTTTTAAGAACAGAATTTATAAATATAAACCTGTGATTAACTGATGGATCATCTCTAGCACTGTCGCCACCTCCACAGGTGAAAGTATTTACCAATTAACATCAAGTTTTTGTGATTCCTTCATTGTCAGCTGTTTTGTCGCAAACAAGCATTTAACAGTTCTAGCTATTTATGTTGTTATTTAACAACAAGGAAATGTCTACACAATGCTCGTACATGTTACTATGTGAAAAATTCATACCAGATGTGCGTCTCCTAAAACATTCACCAAATTCAAAGTCAAACAAGAGCTTCATAATTAACTTTATTGGTTCATTTTTAAAACTACATTAATTTAAAACATTTACAACACTGGAATGTATTAAAGAATGTAATAAATGGAATTAATTAATACTACCTGTAGTGTACAATTTATAACTCAACTTGTAACTATTTAAAATGAAAATACAGTTGTGGGTGAGTTAACGAATTTCTCTGTCATATGTAAGAGTTGCTTAGATCAATAAGTAGTTTGAATCAACAGCGCAACAGAATTTATAGTAACAAGTATAAATCATATCATCATGAGTCCTAATGTGTTGAGACAGTTAATATTTATTTGCTCGCCAGTAACAATCTCCCTCCTAAAATAAGTGATGCTGTTGAACAGCACACACTGATATTACTATAATGGCTGGACTATGAAATATGGACTTTTAAAACTACTGACAATGTTGGTTACAGCTTACAGTGGAAGTCCAAAAGCAATCGTGATTGCTAATGTCTGCACGGGGCAGAGAGAGTGTTAAACGACAGTGAAGGGTGTAGGAACAAGAAAGAGCATAGCTGATAAAAACTGAAACAATGTTATGGCCACAAGTGTTGCAATTAAAAAAATACTATATTATCTATATAAGACACTGATGTATGTTTGGAAGAGAGATCTCATTGTGGACACTTGCAGGTGGAGGTGGCGTGCAGTAGCCTCCTCATGCCTGCAAAAGAGGTCTGGTAGGTGTTCCCAAAGATCCAGACCTTGTCTGGATGGCAAAAAAAACATTGATAATAGAGAGAAATCATATCATATCATATTGTAGAGTAAGTAGAAAAAGACAAAAGAACAAGCATTCTTGATTAGATGATCACAGATAATCCTGAAAAACATTATTCCCTCAGCTTAGTTGTAAAACCAGTTTGCGAACCGTTTACATTAAATAACAAATAGGAATAGAACTAATACTCAGTTTGGTGTCATTGCTGCAGGTGCCACATGTTCATGATGGCTTCTCAGCTCTCAGGATGTTCTTTATTCTAACAGAGAACAAATCATTCCAAAAGATGTTTGACTCCTGTCATCAATAAATGAAATGAACTAGAGCTATTTACCCAAATGGGACATGTATACAATTAGCTACTAACTCTTGTTTATTATAGCCTGTTGCTGCCACCAAAGCTCGGGCCATCTTAACACTAACTGATGGATTACTTGCTCCTGTCGGTGGGCAGAGAGGAAGGAGCCTCCGGACTCCACGGCCGGCTTCTCCGTAATTGGAGCACATGCGATGAGCTTCCAGAGCCTCACCATCAGCTGATAGCCGTTTAAGCATCACAGAGGAAGAGAGTTATAAGAGCCCGAGCTCGCACCTCGTTAGTGGCGGCTATACATGATAGCAAGCTCGGCCACTAGTACCGCATTTTGTGAACATTGCTGTTGTGAATTTGTGATTTTGCGGACTGGGCTAGGTTTAAAATTGTGGTTGTGCATCACACCCTTAGAAAAAGACTGTTTGGACCATAGAACAGGGTGGTGCTTTTTGTGCTTTTTGGGTTGGTAGAATCGCATATAGGCTCTTTGTTGGCCTCCTGTTCCCCTGCTGCTATCCTCTATCCTCTAGCGTTATGTTTTATTTTTGTTAATTATCTATCCCCCTGGTTATGCAATAAATTTAAAACAGTAAATTTCGATTACCACTAACACCTGGTTTTAGTTGCTTCCCTTTTCCCCTAGTGCGGTCGTAACATAAAGGACTGCCAACAATATGTTGACTGGGGAGACAGCCCATGACTCAATATACAGATGCTAATAAACATGGCAGCTGTGAAACTGAAAACCCGGCTCCTTCGTGAGCAGTCCACAGTCAGTAAGTTGAATACTCGGTGAGTAAAATTTCCCAGGCTGTTGTATCTTCTTTGCTTAGCAGAAATCAACTGCCTGGTACTGGATGCATAAGTCCCACAGCGTTGGGAAGGTTTTACTTTCTCAGCAAAGTGGTTCCACAAAGGGTTTATATCTTGACCAACATCTGCAACAATCTACTGGCTGGAATGCGAAAAATGGCAAATACAAACCATTTGTATATCCACAAATTGAATGTAAAGCTATGTTGAAAGCATTGATTGCATTTTATATTCAAAGCATAGATTTATAGCAAATAAAAATGGTTTTGTATGCATCAAATGTGTCAAATATCAGTGAAAGTTAAGCTCAATGTCTTTGTTTTAAGTAAGTGTCAAACTGTAAGTTGTTTCCAATGTGAGGCAAGACATGTAAGCTGTTATAAAGTCAGCTTTGGTGCGTTGTGCTGTAAAAGTGCAATATAAGATGTGGCAGAACTTTAGTTCAAAATAAAAAATGCTGAAAAAGTGAATAACCACTATCAACAGTGTGTGAGTGATGTCACGATCAAGATCTCCATCTGTTGTATTTCAGACATCTACTGAACATGAGCATGCGCACCCAGCAAAAGCCCCGACCTGTCCTGTATTGTAATGCACTTTGTGACACTAGACGCTGTCTGAGTTTCAGCGGCGCGTCATAGTCTGCTCTCAGCCCCCAACGGAAAAGGAAAAAAAAAGGGAAAACGGGGGAACTTTTCCTGGCAGCGCTTGAGGTAGCGTCACAGATACACAGGAATGGCTGACCTAAAAATGGCGATATTTCATCTGCATCCCGAAGGACCGCTCCCCGACAAGAAACCACGTTCACGGCAAAGAAAAGAAGCGACACGAGTAAATCCGATGTTGCCTTTCCACCCGCTGGAGGACGGCTCCTGAGAGTAAAGAGTTGCGGTGTATGCCGACTCGCAACTTTTCTGTTAGACCCCCGGATGAGTAGCATCAGTGTTAGCCAGGTTCGAGTCGGTTTCACCATGTTGTTAAACCACTTTACTTTAGAAGATCAGCACGATTGAAGAGTGCACTAGGTCGTTTACATTTCTCAAGAGATTTCATGTCATACCTGTCTTTATCAGGACCTGAGCCAGTACAGAGTCAATACCGTCTGCACTGGCTCAGTGAGGGAGATTAGTGAGTTCAGTAACATGCTGTCATTCACTTTTTAAAAAGATAAGGACTTGTATATACCACTGCCTTATTGGATAGGTATTTTACATTTTTTTTTTTATTTTTTTTTTTTTTTTTTTTCAGTTAATTCCATATTTGTTACTACTGAATTGGTTGGTTATATAAGTGTGTCCATTGAATCGTACCCACACCTGTAGTTGTTTTCACTTCATTTCTTGCATTTACATTTCATAATATATCATATGTATTTATTTTTGACTATTCAATCTATCCTCACGATTTCTTATTACTCGCACAAACAACCCTAACATTGTTGAATATAATTTCCTATCACATGTTCCTTTCTACATGTCCTCCTTCCAGTGTTTTTTGCTGCCTCACCACTAATGTGTGTTTTTTATATATGAATCTTTTCTAGAATTCTTCATTACATTTGTTTAGATTTCTTTTAAGTCTTTTTTGTTGTTATTACAGTGTATATGCTTAAATGAGTTTAAGGCGATGATGAAATAAATCTTTTGTCTTCTGAATCCTTAGACTGCTTCAAAACATTTCATAGTCAAAGAGGAGCTGCTGTCATTTTCCTTTCCTTTTGTGTTTTCATAGGGATTGCAGATCCACCTCGCCGCCAGAACATACCTGAAGGAAACGGATAAGTCAATGCACATATACATCACCCCATACATGTATAATGAGGGGCATAATTGATGAGCTTGTTAAGTTGACCCCTTACAAATAATTCCAATTTTGTAGTCTAGAGAATCAAACATATATATACGTTAGTCACCATTCATAACACTAGCTGTAAAACAAATGTCAACATGGTAGAGCGCATGAGAATCTTCAAATAGTTCTGTCATGTTCCATGTGCTTTTGTTCTCAGAGATCGAACTGTTCTGTTTATTCTAATAAATATCTCGCGTTCTATGTTCATCACGAAGTCATTAAACGTTTTTAATAATAGTGAGTTAGTATGAGAATATTCTTCTTTGTGAGATATCATTTAAAGTTGAGTTCTTTGAAATCCAGAGAAATGTCATACAAGCACATATCAGAGATATGATAGTTGGGTGGCTAAGACTTATATATATATATACTTTGTGCGCTTGCGAATAATCAACATGACTATAATAATACTGCTTGTCTGTATGGAGAGAATCATGCGTCTATTCGAGTACTCCGGAAGTTTGGCTTGATGGGTTTATTGTGATGGGATACAGTAATGTATGAGTATAGCGTAACGTATGTTACGAACTATCCTATAAAAACGACAACTTTGTGGTGATTACAGTTTATCTCTAGAGAGCTCAAATTGAGTGAGTGCTCATGAATGATGTATTATTGAAGCTTAATAATAGTATATGTATTTAACACATAATTAATTCCTCCTAGAGCAGCTTGTGAGTGTAAACTCAAACTATGTAAACCTGGGAAAATAAATCTGCACTGCACACTCAATTATATGTCAAGTGTGCTGGACATGTGTTTGGTATTATGACTAATATGTCCGCTTCGTGTTATGAGTGTAAGAAGAAGATATAGTGGTGAATATTTAATTTAGTGATATTTGTATTCGTGCAATCTATGAATTACTTATATCAGAGCGTAATATACCAAGTTCTATGTAGGGGTGAATAGCCATTTTAGACATCCTGTATAAGATATTGTAGCAAATTGTTATTTTTGATCATTGCACGAGACCCGCTACAGCGCGATGAAGACTCGTGATTGATCCTCAGTGGCACATCGTGAACAGGCGAAAAGACCTCTTGGGAAGATCTAATCTAAGATAAAAAGATATTCACCACGAGCGAAGTTACAACTCATTAGCTTAGTGGCAGTACTCTCGTCCATACTGAGAGTGCTTAGCAGTATATTCTAGACTCTTGCTTGAATCACTAATTACTCCATATCATGTTCAAAACATGAGTTCAGTGTCCTATCAGCTTCCCCTATACTGTTCGACAAGGCGCTACCGACGCATCTATGAATGAATTCATGTACACGTATCTGTCTCAGATCACTTAGTACGTGGTCTTCATTTATCGAGAGTGCTGCGCACAACACACATTTGCATGTGCCAACCAGCCACATTTAGAGTTTGTTAGACCATTCAGCAACACTATTAACGTATAGCTTCTTAGGTTGCTAGCACACCTATCATGATCCTGTTCACCAAAGGTGTTATTACATATAACGTTTCGAACACTAATTTCCATTGCTAACTAACACAATTATTTGGTTTAACTGTATATAGCTGTAAAGTCAAACTTTTATAAAGCTCAAATCCATTTATGAAGCCAAAAGTTTGAAACTCGAAGTCTGTAAATTAGTCATCGTGTTCCGTGTCCAGTCAGTTGTGTGTCGAGCCTTATAAGTTTCCGTGTGATGACATGAGTTTTCGGTGCCTAAGATAGTTTCCATTGAAGGGCTGTAGTGACCGAAATGAGAGGCTGCGTGAACAAGCTTGCCTGGAGCCAGATCTTGCAGAGATCGCAGCCTAATGGCCTAAGACGGTGTAGACATATATGATGAGTATCGAAGTGAGGTTCTATAAGATCGATGGTGTATGTCCAGTGACGTCTCATGCGGTGATAGGCCTATCAGTGAGTGCTCGGCACACCGTGGGTGGCCCCTAGAGATGACAGTGCTAGCTCAGTGATGAGTCGGGATGAGCAATATCTATCTCTCTCCTGCGTCCCTCGAGTTAGTACTCGTGTGCGTCCTCTTCTCTGACAGACCACAACACTTGTTACATTAGGCTGCGTTTGACCAGCTATGCGGAAAAGGCTTTTAGAACACAGTTAGTTGCGTCCAGTGCTCTGCAGCTCCGAGACGCAATCTTTCCCATCAACACACAGTAATGCTGTTATTTTTACCAACCAAAATCCATCAAGGTATTTTATACTGTATAAATATGTAACAAAAAAAAAAAAAAAAAGACATGATCTTCTTTTAATAGTCATCCCTCTATGTTTGTCTCAACATTACAAAAGAACATTAATTTGCACCACAGTGTGATCAGTTAGTGAGACTGATGCCTTTAAGTGAATCAACAGATGGTGGATGGTAGTTGCAAGCTGAGAGTGAGTAATGGATGATCTTTGTAGCTTTAGATGGTAGCCGGAGAACAAACTAATTAACCTTCTGGAGCATGTGAATTGTTCTCGTTCAACACATGTTGTATGATGATTGATAAACCCTTACAGTTCATCTACCTACCCTCCCAACAGGGATACGCGACACGTATGCACGTACACACAATTTACATTTATACTATCAACTTGATTACATTTAAAAGGAAACAACATTTGTCTGTCCATTAAAATGCTGAGCAACTTTTAAAGGTCCTATATTTTACATTTTTTACTTGAAGTTTTTATATCCCAAGAGAAGATTACATATCTTGTGTTAATAGAACCAAAAAACCATCTCAGTAGTAGTTTACATATCCTCTCTCAGGCCTCGTCTGGAGCTCTAGTAACAACATGTCAGTGAACGCAATCAGAAGAGGAGGCCTGGCAGAGCCTGCTCTCGCTGACATTTTACGAGTGATCAAGTTAAAAATATAAACAGCATTCAGGGTAAACACTCAGAGAAACCAAATCCTGCAAGCGTTGGATGTGGTCCAGGTGGTGGGCTGGGGGCATGGACTGAGAGCAGTGACTGCTTAGCTGTGACATCACCATCAGAATACAAAATCCTGACGGCTCATCTTAATGGCTCAGTTTCTGAATACAAGCTGTGGTGTATTTCTCTGTGGACACAGCACTTTGATACTGCACAGTATTAATATAGAACCTAGACCTGCTTTAATAATCAAACAACCAAATTTAAAATCACACTGTTCTACAATATTTGGACCTTTTAAGGTGATATGCTAAAACTTATCAGTCTACCAAATTCACAAATTTATTGTGAAGCCAAATGAATCCAAAACAGAGGACACGAGCAAAGGTTTTAGCCACAATTCCAGGTTTGATTTGCATAGACGCCGAATCATAACAGGAAGTTATCTCTAGGCACGTTTTCATAACAAAGCCCGATTAAACGTACACTTCATATCTTAATCAGTTTAAACATGCTTCAACTTTTTGATGGTCATTTAAAAAAGAATCTGATGAAATGTTGCCCTGTTGCCTTCTTTTATCATGCACCAGAGACTGTAATACTGTTTGGTCTTTCACACAGCGTCTCATTTTGTCTGCACACCACAACAAATCCACTTAATATCTGTCTACCTATGTAATTCTTGATTTACAGCACACAAATACTTTCAATTAAAGAGGCACAAAAACAAGTACATAACATCAACCTACACATAAATAGACTGATTATAATACATTCTTACCATTTTCTTCTCTGTATTTACTGTATGTGTCATAAAATAGTGGAAAACAAATTTTATATAACCCAATAACCATTATATTGAACTGATCTTTAATAGTATTTTGAGTGATCATCTCTAAAGATTTGCACATTTATTATGGTTTTTGTGTCATACTTAGTTGTAGTGGGGTGCCAGCTTTTATACGTTTATAAAATTGACAAAAATGCTTAGACTATTCGGTGCTGAAAAAAAAGTCTAAACAAAGGTGCTTAACAGGTGCTAAAACAGAAACAAAAATGAATGTGATGCTAAACCAAAAGTTTATTTGATTCGCTAAATATTTCAAAGTCAAATATGCTTAGAATTCACATTATAAAATAGCCTAGTCCCTATTGTTGCATATACTATATTTTTTTACACTGCACTAAATCAATGTTTTTCATCCTAATTAGGTGAAATGACTACCTGTTGTATGAAGAGTGTCAGTTGATGTGAGGAACTCACAGAAGAATTGGTGTCCCTACTCAGCATTTGTTTTTAGCGATGTTTGGCTCATTCGTTTTATGTTCTCTGGCCCGCAACTTTAACTGCACCTACAGCAGCAGCAGGGAGCTTGCGTCAGCCTAAAAAACCTCTAGTCCTCAGCAGGTAGCATCCGTTGGTGTATCAAACAAGCAGATTATGTACGTAGTGGACCTTCTAGTAACTAAAGAGCTTGAAAGTTCCCATAGGAGTTGGTAGGAGACCCAAAAACAGAGCTTAAAGCGAAAGTAAACACTGGCCAGAAAAGACAACTCAAAGTGAATGCTAATGGTTGCCCTTAATTGTGTGCAGTAAAAATGGTTTTTGACTGGATTTCGAACTGTAAACGTGCATTATGTAGTCTAGTTTCTGAGGTACAAGCCAATTGTTTCTGAATTAAGAGTCAGAAAAAATCTCAAACACAAACAGAGTCGTTGCTGTCTTTCACCCTGTGGTGACTTTGCCTTTCCGTCACAGCAGTGGCAGCTACCAGTCAACTCATAAAGGCTTCAACACAGTTCCCATAGTATTGCATCACATTACAGCTGCAAACGTCTCATCTATTGTGCCTCATAGAGGAACTCACTTACTGTTTGTCACTCTCTCAGAGTGGTGTAGTAATTGCAGACCAACAATTAATGTGGGTAACCATTATTTTCTCCAACCTTAACCAAGCCTTAATTCAATTTACCTTGGCACTGAACATGAAAAAATGTCATTGAATATAATCTGTAAATCTACTTTTGAATAATTGTCCCATATAAATGTTCTGGTTTGGCAACAGGGTTACATTAAAATCAAAAAATATATTATATATTATATATATTAGAGTTGTGAATATGGGGTGGGTGACATACAGTAGATCAAATTGATTTATCAGAGTTAATGTAATTTTATGTTGTGATGCAATATATACTTGTATTGTGAGAGTCAACTCACTGGAAATCATCACATGAGAAAATATTTATTTATGGCATGAATGATTTCAGTTAACACGATTTCAGTGGCATCATAAAGATTAAAAAGTGTATGTATTGTAAATACACAATGTCTTAATGGGTCGGTTTAACTCCCCACCTGAAATGATGCTTCTTAAAAGGAACGATATCACACAACTGAAATAATAACTGTTGATAAATAATTCAGTAATTTAATTTTTAATCGCTTATGTGGCTGAAGATGGAATTTAATTTTAGATCTTAATCAAGACTTCAATTTCCTTATAAAACCACGTAATCTAGCAATTGTTACTTTTGTGATTTTATTTCTTACAGTAAAATAATTATCTGATGTTATAATAGTTAAAATAATTACAATGTTTATGTCTACTGAATAGAGGAAGAAATAGATTTAGATGATAATTATGATAAACATGAACACAAACAGACAAAACAAAACAAAACAAAACAAAACAAAACAAAACAAAACAAAACAAAACAAAACAAAACAACACAACAAACATCACACAAGGTTCATTTAAGAGCCAAAATCTCATGGCCTGTTTATTATGAATGTTCAACATGAAGTTCAGGGATTGGGGCCGATGATAGATTGAATCCAGTGCATATATGCACAGACTCTGGAGAACTCACAAGGGTCCCTGAATGCTTGTAAATCATTATAACCACTGATAACAGCATAAATCTTGCCATTGAACACTGCTCCTCCGCCAGAGTCACCCTGTGAGAGTCAGAGATATACACAGATTATGACAGTATTTGTAAATGAATGAAATACTGATTTATCTTAAAATTCTTCAGACTTCTGATGACAGAAGACATAGGATTAGAAACCGTGACAACTCACTGCAGCGGTGACCTGATGTTCTCCGTCGGCACAGACCCAGTTGTCAAATGGTACATTTCGATTGTGAATCCATCCTCTCAATGGACTGCAGTCAACAACACGCATATCGCCACATAGGAGATTTTCAGAATTCCTCTCCTCTAGAAAAAAAGAGGTGTGTGAGTGGGTGGGGGTTACAAAGTTAAAAAGTTGATACTACATGTATGTACAAAGGTGGTCTTTGCCCACTGTCAGATTTTTTTTTTTTAAATGAAAGAAACAGACTAACATATAATTGTCTTTCTTTTGCTGTGAATAATCTCAAGTATTTCTACCACATAAAATTGCAACAAAATATGCTCAAAAAGGAACTCACCGTAGATATCATATTCACCTACAGCAAATAGCCCGTGACCTGCGACGTGAAACAAGTTACGTCTGGAGAATAAGAAAAAAATAAAGACACAGTTTAAGCATCACTGTAACACAGAAAAAGCTGGGTGTTAAAATACTTCACATAAAAATATGGCTCAAAAAGATAAATCAACACAGCATCTAATGAAAATATTCATGCTGCTCTTTGGGAAGCTAAGCATCACTTTACTGAGTCCACCAAGTCCATATGTATTGTAATCTTTGTTATCTTCACAAATATATTGTGCTGATATTGTATATTTTGTAAAGTAATGACTTGTGAGCACAAGATAATAAGTTGTTATCTTGTGTGAACAAGATCCATGTGTCGGCACAAAAATATAGTTTTTAATATTTTGGACATTTGGTGTAATCTCCTATTGCTTTCTTTTAAGAAAAACATAATTAATAAAAACAAGAAACTGAAATCATTTGCATTGTTTAATTTTGGGGCAGCAGGGTGGGGAAGTGGTTAGAAATGCCCTCTCACAGTGAGAAGGTTCTGGGTTCGGAGTTTGCATGTTCTCCCTGTGCCTGCGTGGATTCTCTCTGGGTATTCTGGCTTCCTCCCACAGTCCAAAGACATGCACATAAGGTTAATTGGCAACTCAGAAAAGTGCCCATAGGTGTGAAAGTGAGCGTGAGTGGTTGTTTGACTGGAGACCTCTCCAGGGTGTACCCCACCCTCACACAATGTCAGCTGGGATTGGCTCCAGCCCCCCCACAACCCTATAAAGATAAGTGGTATAGATAATGGATGGATGTTCAATTTTGTTTGTAGTTTATAATGTTACTTCAGATTTTGGGGTTTTACAACCTCTGATTGCATATCAAACTAGGATAATAACGCATATTGCATACTACTTTCTGGTGAGTGTTAGACTCAACAGAAAGCTCTGATTTCCTGCTAGACACATCCACCACATTACATTACACACTTGAAGTTCTGAGGATGGCAGAGAAAATAATATAATCAGCACTTTACTCAAATAACATGCATTTCCAACAGTACTTTAAAAGTTGATGTTACAGATGTTAATTGAATATTTGTTCTTTTTACAGTCTCAGGTCACATGTCTGTCTATCAGAAAAATCTAAAAGTCTATGAATGAGACCTACAGTATCTGACATTTGGTCATTGTGTCATCATGGATTGATGTGGATGTGCAAACATGTTGTCTCATCTGTAACTGCAGCTCCTGAGCAGTGGTGGATATCCTATAGCATCTAATAAAACTCTGACAAAGAACTGCACTTATTGTTGACAGAGAGAGAGAGAGAGAGAGAGAGAGAGAGAGAGAGAGAGAGAGAGACAGAGATCACAACTCACAGTTGAAGATCAGCTGAACAGTCTGGAAGATCTATTTTATGGATCTTTTTAGGTTTCTTCTCCAGCTTCAGTAGCATGATGTCATGTGCTTTGCTGTTCTCCGTATAGATCTCATGTCTTGTGATTTTGATTGTCTCCATTTCATTACCTGGGTGGATATTTACATCTGCATACATGGTCCTACAAGTAGAAGAAAAAGAGAAACATCACTTAGTTAAATACATACATTTGTAACAGATCTGTCTGTGGATTATCCATCTCATTTTGATTATTATCAAGAAATGATTTTTTTTAGAAAAACAGCACCAGTTATTCAGACATGCAATCTGCTGTGCAAGATGCAATATCATGTCATCTTCATTTGGAACACCTCAATTGTGAGTTTAGCTTCCTGATTTAATTTATTAATGAGTGATATACGTACTCCTCCCAGCAGTGAGCTGCAGTCAGAATCCACTCGTCACTGATCAGAGAGCCACCACAGAATGTTCCATCAGTTGCTCTCAGCTTGACGTGGTACAGACGATCATTTTGACCACAGCGAACACCATGAACAATTCTCTTCTGTACATCCACCGGTGTACTCACTGTGACACCTGAAAGAGAAAGTCCTCCACCAGGTGAGTGTGAGTTAGAAACAAACAGCAGCAAGTGGCCACAAATTCCTGTAAAAGTCAAAACTTTTTGCTTCTTCAAGGAACAGAATTAAAAAAGTCTTTGTTATTGTAGCTACATGATAAAAACAAGACCTACACATATCAACCACACTTCAATTGTTTCTATACTCACCGACCCACAGCAGAAAGTAAAGAAGTGCCAGAGAAGCCATTGCTGTCATTGACCATCTAATGACTGCTGTCCTGGTGCCACAGCTGTGCCTTTTTAAATACCTTCACGCCATCCTGTTGAACTGAGAGACAATAATCATCTCATTAAGATAAGTCAACATGACCCCATGGGCGACACAGGACTACACATTTATGCAAATGTATGATCCCTTATCAACACTAACTGTCACTGTCTTCCACAGAGTGTCAGTAAGAACTGTAACACTGACACACGAGGAGTAGATAAACAAGTTCAGCACTGATCAGGCTGAAATACAGCAAGGTTCATGTTAGCGCTGTAAAATACACAGTGCTCCTGTATCCCTCCGTCTTTCTCTTTTAAAGGGGAAACAAAATAATCCTTCAGACGGACCTTTCTGATTGGAAACATGAAGTAGTCGATGTTTCGACAGGAAACAAGACAAAACAGCTGTCCTTAACTGACATTGAACATTTTTCTCTGCAAATTTAGTTTCATGTTGCCGTTAACTGACCGTACTGTAAACATGCTGCAGTCATAAGTGCTGAATCTGCTTATGATCGTTGATGGAGGAAAACTCTTCCAATGGCTCTAGAGTTTCTTTTACATTTCTTCCATGCAGAGATGTTTTCTTGACATGACTTGTTTAATTTTTGTTTTTAAACGTCCACTAATAATAACACTATATAAAGAATGAATAATAATAATCAATGACCGTCTAACCAACAACAACAAACAGTCATGTTGTTGTATTTTTGATGGAAGATGTTTTTCTTTTTCCTAAGTCTTGTTTATAAATTGGTTATACAATACATCCCAGTGTACTGTGCCTTCATGTGCTTTCCTTTACTCAGGTGATAATGCTGTTGGACTACCATGTTTGCTACGAACTCACAACGGTCCATTCATTCAGATCAGTACAAATTTCCAAGTCTGATGTCCTGTCAGTTACGTTCACTGTAGGTCAGGTTCACTATTTGCTTATCTTGAACGTCTTTACAAACGGACTTCTGCCCGTGAAGAAGCGCTCAGCTTCACTGCCTCCTGCAGTACGTCCCAGATAAAACCTGGTAAAATAACATGGTAATGTTTTATCTGAAATAAATGTAAATTCAAAGGGGACATTATGATCTGAACATTAAAGTGAATACTATCTTTACTGTGTGTCGTTGTAAGTCTTGTACCTAATTTGACAGAAATCAGACTCAGGATAATCCACTATTTTCTCTCTTGAATAATCCTTAACTGCCTGAAACAAAATGTAGTGGTTTTAATCTTCTCTTTCAAACAGGATGTACCTTCCTGTTGGACCCTGGCTCGTTGGGTCATTCCCTGCAGGACTGAGCTGCCAGGATTTTAACAGGAACCAAGAGGCATGACCACACTTGTGTTTCAGCTTCTTTACCCTGGCTCCCAGTATTGATTTGAAGGTCTTATTGGTCTTTTAAGGTTCCTTCGTGGCCTTTCTCCTAGTTACATGATTAATCTCTTAGTACCATATGACCCAGCATGTAGTTTGAGATCCTCAGGCAGAAATGTTTTATCTGTACAGAGAACGGCTTAAAAACTAAAGGGGACAGAGCGTTTGCAGTCGGGGCCTCGTGGCTCTGGAAAAACCTACCTGAGAAATTCAGGCTGGTTGAGTGAGTGACATCTTTTAAAATCCCTCTTAATACATACATTGATCAGAGAGCCTGTCCTGACGCTATTTGAGTTTTTTACTGTACTTTATTTGTCTTGGTGATCATTTATTTTTCTGAATCGGTTCTATCTTTTATCTCATGATTTTGCTTTGTTTTGCTGCACGTTGTAGCGTGCTGTAACTTGATATTGTTTTTGGTCCTATAATCTCAAATGTCCTGACAGACTGACTAACTGATCATTATTACACCATTGTTCAGCCAAATGCAAAGACTCTGAGTTGGAGTTTCCCCATTGGCCGATGCTCTTTCAAAACGAATTGGTGCCAACAGTTTGTCTCTAGATTTAGACTTTTACAAGACTGTGTATGAACCTGGAACTTGGCAGGACCCATGTGTGGTATGAAATGTGGCCTTAGGGCACACCTCTTACTACAGGTAGTCACCTTGCCATTCTGGTTTCCCGGGTACTCAGGAGCTACAGGGAAGGGGAGTGGCACTTCTAGTTCACTGAGCCTTGCTGCCATTAAGGCAAATACACTACTTTAAACAACAATATGCTTACTGCAGCACAGTAATAAAAGCCCTGTTAAGAAATAAAGGGTTTATGTTCACTGAAACGCTAGAGGACTTTTAATTTGTAACTTGTAATACACTAACTTTAACATGGCAAATGGGAGGGAAAAGCATGTGCACATACAGTGCAGTATCAACAGCATCACACAACTTTTGAGGAGGAGGTTGCAAGTGGACATTGACTTTGTTTTGAGAAAAGAAGTCCACTATGAACATTAGTATGTAGTACATATGTAGAGTGTAGTATGAAAGTGGGACAAAAATAAAGCCCCACCCACCTTTAATCTTTCTCTCACTTCCAGTTTTATTGCCTGAAACACTGTTATTGTCTTTTCATAATGTTTCTCTCTCTCTCTGTTTTTACTTGTGTGATTTAGAGCTGTGGGAAAAACATGTCTTCTCATCAGCTACACAACATGCCTTCCCCGGGAAAATATTCCTACTGTGTGAGTATGATGCACACAAACACATGCTCGCTCGCTCGCTCCCTCTCCCTCTCTATATGTAGATATATGAAAAACATAACAGAAATGAAAAGAACAAGCAAACAAACATGTAGTTGCACATTTGCAATTTACCATTATGCATTGCAATATGCCAACTTTCTGCCTGAGTGTTCACACATTAGAGTTTCGGTACGAGATTACACACACACACACACACACACACACACACACACACACACACACACACACACACATACTGTAGCAGTACATGTGCAGGTGTCTGATGGTGTTAATGCTGACAGGTTCAGGCTGGCAGCAGACTACAGGTTATGAAAACACACTTCTTTCTAAAAGCTTGCCAGTTAAAAACTCACTCACTCTCCTCTACTTCAACATTTAATGTTGCTGTGCCCACGAGCAAGGCACTGACCCGGTGTTTACTTTGCTAGTCAACATTAGGTAATTATACGAATAAATACAGTTATAGACTTAGTCTATAAAGCCCCCTTTAAAACAAAGTTACAAGAGGCTACACATGGGAAAATAAACACAAACAATTCAGAACTACAAGTGGCAATTTAAAGTGCAACAATTTCATTAAATGAAATACAGGAAGGTAAAAGAGAATGAGGATGAATATTGTTGACATATCATAACCAAGAAAATAGAACTCAGGTGAGAGGTGATAGAGATGCCACCTTAAGTATTTATCAGGAATATAACTAGAAGTCAGCCCTTAAAGTAATTGATATGTAATCAGTAAAATCTTAAAATCATCTGTAAACCAGACTGGATACTGTTAAAGAGAAGAAACATCAGGGATGGTGTCGTCTCTCTGATGCTTTTTAAAAGCCTAAAACAGCTGTTTTTTACTAACTGAAGGTGTGAGATGCAAATACATAACAATGTTACAGGACGCTGCTAAAAAAAATAGTGTGTGTTCATCAAAGTTGCATAAGAGAAAAGTGACGTAATCAATAAGGCGACCCGGGTTGGAAGAGTCTGTACCTGCAGTCACTGCTCTTTACATGAAGTTAGGAAAGTAACACACAGAGCTCATAAATGAGACTGCAGTGTTTCAGTGTGACCACACGGGGGCAGTGCTGCTTAAACATTATAATCTACAGCATTGTAGTGGTTTCCTGAAACACTGGTGTGTTAACAGGGGAAGGTGTCTAACTGTTCTCAAAGTGAAGGTAAGAAATGGTCAGTTTTTAATGAGTTGTGTTTTCTCTCCTTTCCAATAAATGTCTCATCATGAGACTCTACCTTGGCACAAATGACTCACCAACTGATTGACTGATTGATCGCTGACCTTCTTACTCCCCGCAGATTTGACAACTACTCAGCTAATGTGATGGTCGACAGCAAGCCAGTCAACCTGGGCCTTTGGGATACAGCTGGACAGGAAGACTACGACAGGCTCTATGATATTCCTCAACATCCAACATCTTTAGTTTGACTGGTGAAGAATGAGGAGGAGGAAAAAGGTGTCACCATCACCACATCTATTAAGAGTGTCTATATATCAGATATAGCATCAAGATATCACCAAGTTGAAATTCATCAAATTTGCCTCTACTGTTGGAGCAGGCTTTTCCATCACTGTACTTCAACATGCAGGTTCTATGGGATGTTCTCCATCCAGTATTCCTTTTCAAATATGGTTAAAGACTGCGTTTACATACACTGGATACAGACACAGCATTATTGCGTGGCTAACAATGGCATCTTGTTTACTTCAGACTACTTCCCCGACTTAGCCTTTATTTCTATGTGTCGGTTTATCGATGTGCATTATTCTGTGTCTTTAGACGCAGTGAAGTACCTGGATTGCTCGGCTTTGACCCAGCGTGGTCTGAAGACTGTGTTTGATGAGGCCATCCACGCCGTGCTCTGCCCCCGGCCCATCAAGGTCAAGAAGAAGCCCTGCGCACTGCTGTAGATGGTAAGTCTGAAATAAACAGAGGGAGGGAGGAGAAGAGAAAAAAAGGAAACAATGAGAAGTTGTAGTGAACAACAGAGGGAGAACAGTAGTCAGTGTTTTATTTATTCCCGGATCTTAAATTTGAACTCATCCCACACAACTTCTTGATCACATACTGTGCAGCGAGATTGGACTTGTCACTAATGGATGATTCAAAAGCTTCTTCCTTATCGAACATAGAGTTTCATGCGCTGGAGAAACAGAATAAAAATGAAAGAAAAAAAACGATCACATTAATAGACAAGACAAATTAGACATGACAGATAGAATAAGAAATACAAGGAGTGAGCTCTGATGTCACACTGAAAATAAAGGCTGATTTTTGCAAAGTGACGTCACTAATGTCACATTTTATATGTGAAATAAAAGTTCCTATCACAGCACTTGGGTAATTATTATCACAAGACTCTTCAGGGAAGATTTCCTTTTTTCCAGAAAGGAGGAGAACAGACACATCATGCAGTGAGCTGGAAAGTACAGCAACAATTTGACAGACAACAATCCAAGCTTTTTCTCCACAAGAGACACATTAGCTATTGAAAAACCCAAAGATACAGGAATGTGAAAAAAGATCTCATTTTGAGCTTCTGCCTTTTTTTTTTAAAATAACCATAATAGATGCAGAACTGCATCCCGCTGGCATTTCAATTTGTCATAGTACAAAGAGTATTTAAAGACGTGACAAAGAAATGATTTTTACAAAATTGCATGTGCAATAATGACTCACGTCTTTGCTGAGAGGAAGAAATGTTTTTGTTCTTAATGCTGAAGCAGAAATGAACTTTGTCAGACATCACACATTCAGTGAAAAAAATCTCATACATCACCATCTACATGTATGTGGTCTCCATCATTTTAGGTTCCTCCAGGACCAGAGAAGCCACAAAGAGATTCAGACTGCTGAACCCAGCTCATGAGAAGAACATTTGAAAGTAATGTTGTAATGTTTCTAAGAGAAAAATACAACTAGATTTCCACTAGTTTGAAAAAAATAATAATGCTTTTGCTGTTATAATAAAACGGTACAATACTTTCTGTACAGCATATTCTGAGACTGAATTTTAAAGTGCATTACATACACAGCACCAGTTAGGATTTCTCTGTTAATTATTCAACTATACCAGAATAAATCACTAAATGTGGAAGCAACACACTGTCCCACAGACTGTCACACACTTTACTGGACTGTAGATTCACCCAGCCAGCTTTAACCAGTGTACCAAAATTCCTGCACATATGTCACTGCCCTTTTTGGGGCCACTAGTATAAGGCACACAAGGAGTCTTGTGCAGTTTCTAATCATAATACTTTTTACTTATTGAAAACATGGTGTTACAATGAGATTAGTTGAAAATGTGCTACCACTGTTGTTTTGAGAGTGAAGAACAATGATTACGAATAAGGATCAGTAATGTAGTTTTGTACGAGTAGGGAACTGAACAATGTTGTATTTCAGTAAAATCTATTCATAAATGTATTCTTTGTTGTGATATTAAAATAAAAGATCTTTAATCAAGTAAAATATCTGCAGAGGAAAATGTTGTGTCTTCAGAGTCGACTGTCAACTTTTTCAACTCTAGTAAAAACATGATTTTCAAGTTACTGCACAGTCTCTACAGCTTCCAGAAAGCAGCGTCAGACATGCATCATCACCTGCATGATCCCAGCAGTGAAATGAATGAGCAGAGGGTGGAGGGTCTGGGTAAGGTAACACTGATGTATCTGACTGCATTTCTACCATCTGTTCCAAACTTCATCTATCTGAGTTTGCTTTTCTTGAGGGCAAGACACCGGGACAGTGATATTAATCTGACTAATCTGTTTAAAATAATTAACAGTTGCTTAACTGATTAAGCATTTCTGGTATAAACACATTCACTCAGTACTTGTTCAAGTGTGCGTGCGTGTGTGCGTGTGTGTGCGCATGCGTGCGTGCGTGTGTGCGTGCGTGCGGTCTCCGAGGGCGAATTAAAAACAAAGGGGATGTCTCTTATAGAAGCTAATATCAAAAAGGTAAAAGACTAAACCATAACAGCTACACAAAAGACTCATAAAATTAAATACACTCTATGGGGTCAAGTATCTGTACAACAACTAATCCATTGTCTCACTGCTCATGACAGAGCAACAGAGTTTAGCAACATACGACCATACATGACATTTTATATTGGTAATGAAATTATAAGCCAACACTAGAAATCAAAGGGCGCATTATCAGCTAGTTGACATTGGTTACAAACTAGCTAAAATTAGTTAGCTGAACTGTAAATTACAGTTAAAGGTGAAGTAAAACAACTGCAAGGCTGATGGGCTAGACCTGTTTTTCAAAAGACTTAAAAGGGGGAGTCCAAGTCAGTTTAAACAGCACACAAACTCTCAACCACCTTCCACTCATACCCCTAATGATGCCAATAATACAACCTCTCCCTATACCAATTCACAGGTCATATCAGGACTAAACACCTTCACTTTACCTGAAACCTGCGCAATTAAAAAGAATTTGATTAAAGGTAAGAAGTTTGTATTTGCCTATTCCATCATCTACGATGTCCAGTCAGCCAATCAGAAGAGAGGCTTGGAGGCCAACACAAGACGGCCTGTTCTTGCCAGAGCTCCAGACAGAGCTGTGAGAGATATGTAAAACTATATTGAGATGGTTTTTGGCACTTTAAACCACAGATATGTAAATCTTCTTCCTTCACTGTGTACTAAATTACATACAAACCATCTGATCATCTTGTGATATTTCACAGGCCCAAACAGTGTCTTTTATAAAGATAGGAGTGATCGTTATCTCTTGTATAAGCTCTCGTATTTGCAATTAAACAGCATTTTCTAAGTAAAATTCTGATTAAAGGCACAGAAATGAACAAGGACGCAGAGTCCTAGTGGACTGATGTCAAGTACATGAAAACAGCCAGTGTGATCTAGTTGAATATGTTCAGTGCCGGGCCTGAAGCTCCACTCCTCTCTGCACTTCCTGTCATCAAGACAGGTTACAGCAGCAGCAGTTTAGTTCTGCAGATGTTAACACGTTACTGCAATTTACCATTCGCTAATCCCTGCCCCTTAGTTACTGTTACGCTGTGTATTAGCCACAGCCGATCAAATATTCAGCCAGTAAAACTGACAATTATCAGCTAGAAATAAGAAGCATTTTTACCTATGTCTGACTAATATGACTTTAAACTGCAGATATGCTGTGCTGGATTGTAAAGCTTGACAACCTATAGTGACCTTCTGGGTTTGTCTGAGTCATCTTGAAGCAATAATCATATAAAGAGGGTCATGCACTTCATGACTACTTACATAATAGTATGCCAAAACACTGAGGTTCATGTCCTTTGCAAAAATTCGGCATCCTCACCAGTTGATGAAGCATGCAGAAGGCGAGGAAATAAAGAGCAGCAGTCTTACACGTGGTGCATTGTTCTGACATAACCTTGTTTGGATGCTTGCTATAGAAAAATATCCTTGGAGAATATATTTGTACATTCAATCAGTTTGTTTTACTTTTAAAACAAGAGAAAAGGCTTTGAAGATGGGAACAAATGTGTTTGACAAATGTAATTCTATCTTGTATCATGAGTTTCACTGTAAAAAAAAAAAAAAGTCCTAATTTTACAGAAAATAACTGAAAACTTTACAGTAATTTTCAGGTTTTTTAATTGTGTACAAAAGTCTGTAAAATTACAGAAATTATCTGTGAATTAACAGCCAAACTGCTACTATTTGACGCATTATGCCAATAATAATGAATTACATTTATTTCCCATTTTTGTAAAGAAAAATGACTGTATTATTTATACAGAATTTTTTCTGCTTTCTCCAATTACATACAAATCTGTGTAAAATGACAGTAATTATCTGTAATTAAAAATGTAGCTTGTTATTATAACGGTTAATGTCCATACTAACAATTTAAAGATTTCCTCTGTAATTTCAGGGTAAATCTTATTAGTTTTACATTTATGTGACTTCTATATTCAAACTAATTCTGGATGCAAATGTAGCAAGCTTTTTTTCATTACATCAAACATTCAAACTTCAAACAAAAAAAGTTTGAAGTACTGGAATACTTCCAGTCAACCTGTCAGACTGTTGCACCATCTTCACTTAGCTATGAAGTGTTATTTTTACGTTTCTACTATATTTTATACTTGTTACTAAATAAGGTTTATCCACCTCTTTATTATGCAAACTTTTATTTTTAATTTGTCAGTTACAGTTGATTGTAAATTGTTGAAATTAATGCAGTTTTAATGTGAAATAAATTTTTTTAAGAAGCTTTGCTTTGTTGATGGTTTTCATGGAGCGTGTCTGGTGTGAATTTTAAGAGTAGCAGCACAGTATAGAAATCACAACACATTGAAGTTTTTCCTGAATCTGTAATTAATCAAAGACTTTCCATGTTGGCTTTAATCAACAACAAACATGATAGAATGTTTAAATGTGTCCGTCCTTCAACAGTGACAATACAGGATCTAGAGATAGATACTAAAGTTTGTGCTTTTCTAATTTGTCTTATGTACTTACCAATTTTAATAACAATGAACACACTAATTCACCAAAGTGACCTGTTAGATTCCTCATGAGGCAGATGGTAAATATGAAAAAACATACTCAGTACAATATAATCACAGGTTTATTTATTAAACACCTTTTCAATGACAACAATTAAGTTTCTGAATAAAACTAATGTACATGATCTGTACTACACGACAACCGCTTCACAATCTGAACTGTCAATGTTCAGTTCACGCTAAAGAGTGTGTAAGGTGAACACATCCGTCTCTGAGGTCACAGCATCACATCTATGAAGAGTCTGGTTTTGCTCCAGGTTGCAGTTCTGGTGGGTCAGTTCCATCTGTTTCCTACTGAACACCGTTTTCATGTTAAACTGGTCAATACTTTCACCTGTGAAGGTGGTGACTGTGCTAGAGCTGAACAGATTCTGCAATGATAGACCCTTTGCTGAAGGGAGAGTCTG